>NW_027361910.1:18405000-18622500 GCF_039654945.1 Dendrobates tinctorius | reverse complement strand
CCCTGAAAAAGGTACTAATCTCAATAAGAGACCAACAAAAACCGCATACAGCAATGTTATTGCACCCAAAGTACAGGTGCTGATAGAATGAAATATGGATATAAAATCCAAAGGTGCATCACAATGCGGTGCCTAAAACAAAAAACTATTTTTCTCCATGAAAAAGACAAACATGGCCTACATATATAATGCTCATATGAGATAACATATGGATATAATTAATCCAAAAAATGAAAAAGCATGTATGACCATGCAGTTACTTATCAGAGAGAGTAGAAAATCGCCTCGACGCGTTTCCCCGTTGTTGCGGTTCCTCAGGAGGCCTATAACTTTAGTACCATCAATGCTGGATATGTTCTATGATGCCCCAGATACCATGATGAAAAAGGCATAGGGGCGGTCTCAAAAGAAGGAGGTTAAATAGCCCTCATAGTAAACAATCTATCAGCACGGCCAATCAGCATGTCTCACACTAAAAACAGTCACAGGAAATATAACCGCTCACTTGCCTCACCAATCAGCCATTGCTTAAGAAGTAAAAGATCCCTCTGCATTCCATCCATAGTCGGCGTGCGTGTCAGCCCAACTGCGCATGTGTGGAAATGTCATATTCCTCCCACTCAAAGCGCCAGCTTCAAACTGCGCAAGCGCAGGGGCCGCATAGATCCGAGATCCATCAGATCAACAGCGCATGTCCGAAATGAATGCCAAAGACATTACTCATAAAGATAAGGCCTACTACGCATGCCCAGAAATAATATATTAAGTAATTCAAGAAAAAAGAGCTTCAAACCGCGCTGGTGCAGGACACCATTAGAGGTAGATCATTATATCCAAAGCGCTTGCACAGATATATATAAAAGATATATACAAAAAATCTATTATAGAGCCCGGGGATTTTAACCCCTTACAAATCTGGATAAATAAGCTAAGCCTCAAAAATTGATATAGCAAGCAACAAAGAGGTAGAAGTAAGCTTAAATCAGAATGAAAAGATATAAATAACAAAATTAAATACATAATAATGATATTCCTCATAATTGGGCTAGTGTGCCAATAGTAACACACTACTTATAATAAGCTAGCTAAGTCCTTTCAAAACTACCAAAACCCGTTGAAAAAACAAAGGAAAACCAAATAAATCAAAATAAAGAATCATAAAAAGCAAGTATAGGATAGACATTCATTAAGGCCTTTAGGAGAGAGGAGGATTTCGATACCTTTCAAGTATTAACATCCCTTTTGGGGGAGAATAATCAAGTACGTGGTAAAGGTCCCTTTACTGACTTGAGGAATAGGAGTACCCGTATGCCACCAATGATAAATACTACCAGTGTTGATATCTTTATGAAAATGGTGGAAATGGATTTGTGTAAAATTAAGAATGATTACAGTAAAGGTGTGGGTAATCTTTCTCAGGGGGAAAGGGATTCCCTCTGTGCACTTGAAAATCGTAAGGAAATCATAATAAAATCCTCAGATAAGGGTGGTAATCTGGTTATAATGGACCACAAAAATTACTTAAGGCCCCGTCACACTAAGCGACTTACCACACAGACAGCTTCACCAGCGATGCCGAGCGCCCGGCATCGCTGGCCATCCCTGTAAAAAATAGAATCAAAATAAAAAATATAGTTATTCTCACCTTCCGATCACTGGGACCGGAGCGTGGAGAGAGACGGGATGGCTGAACGGGACGTCGGAAGGTGAGAATAACTATATTTTTTTTTTTTTATTATTATTTTTTACACCTGATCGCTGGTCTCCCGCCTGTCACACGCAGTGATGCATGCTGGCCAGCGGGAGACCAGCGACCAAAGAAATGTCTTCCAGCGATCAGCGATACCGGCAGGAGGACCGCTCGCTGATCGCTGTCACACACAGCGATCTCGCTGGTGAGATCGCTGTTACGTCACAAAAGTTGTGACTCAGCAGCGATCTCGCTACCGAGATCGCTTAGTGAGACATGTGTCATTCTCTGTTATATGAGCACGGTACCTATGAGGTACTGAGTAGAGATCCCATTAAAATATATCTAGCTGCTTTGACTGACATTTTGACTAAAGCTAAGGTGATGGGTCTCATTTCTTTGAATGAATTTAAATTTATGCTGCCTAACAAGCCGGTTATACCTACGTTCTATGCACTGCCCAAGATACATAAAGGTTTAAATCCCTTAAAAGCTAGACCTATTGTGGCAGGCATAGAATCTTTAACGCAGAACGTTGGTATATACCTAGATAAGGTTTTAAGACCATTTGCGACATCGCTTCCCTCCTTTGTACGAGATACATGGCATTTGCTTAATTTGCTGGAAGGCATATCAATCGAGGAGAAGACAATCTTGGCATTGATTGATGTGGAAGCGCTTTATAGCAGCATTCCACATAAATGTGGTGTGAAAGCCATTGGTCACTTTCTTCAGTCAAGAGCAGTGGAATGTGGGGACCACAATATCTTTGTTGAGGAGCTTCTATTATTTACTTTGACTCATAACTACTTTCTTTTTGATGGGAAGTACTTCCACCAGCTCAGGGGTACAGCGATGGGGAGCCCCTGTGCCCCTATGTATGCTAATGTATTCCTGGGCTGGTGGGAGGAAACACTCATTTTTGGTGATGAGGATATGTGGTGGAACTCCTATATCGCTCTATGGGCCAGATATATTGACGATATTTTGGTACTTTGGTCTGGCACTGAGAGTGAGTTCCACCACTTTATGGAAAGTATAAATAAGAATGAAATTGGGTTGCGCTTTACGTCTGAGTGTCAGTATAGGAGTATTAATTTTCTTGACTTAACTATCACGAAGAAGCAGAATGGGAATATTGAGACTTGCACTTATCGCAAACCGACATCCACAAATAATCTACTTAGGTGGACCAGCCATCACCCTATTCCCCTAAAAAGAGGTATACCAAAAGGGCAGTTTCTCCGTCTTAGGAGAAACTGCTCAGATTTGGATACTTTTAAGAACCAAGCTGACGATCTGTACTGTAGGTTTAAAGCGAGAGGTTATCCAGAATATGTTCTGAGGAGATCTTATAAGGAAGCTCTATCTGTTGACAGATCGTCCCTTTTGGGAATTAAGGGCAAAAAGGATGATAAGGATATAACTAGGATGATAGGTACCTATGACAGTCAGGCTGAGAGAGTCTATCAAATCTTTAAAAAGCATTGGGGTATTCTCTTAGCTGATCCTGATTTAAAAGACTTTATTGCTCCTATGCCTAGTATTACCTACAGAAGAGGTAGATCTCTTGGGGACCATTTGGTCCATAGCTTTTATCAGAGACCAAAAAAGGAGGGTACTTGGCTGGATCGTAGACCGCAAGGTTTTTTTAGGTGTGGTAATTGTTCTAGATGTGAAGTTATGTTCCAGTCAAAAACATTCTGTAGTTCAGTAGACGCTAAGGTCTATTATATTAGAGATTTTGGTAATTGTAGATCTTCTGGTATGGTTTACAAAGCAACATGCACATGCCCGCTTGATTATGTTGGGAAGACAATTAGAGAGCTGAGTTAGGGTGGGTGAACATTTAAATGATATTAAGAATAAGAGAGATACACACCCATCGCCCGACACATGAATGAGGTTCATGGTGGATCTCTTAGGGAGGTCACATTTGGCATGATAGAGCTAGTTAGACCAAAACCCCGAGGGGGGATTTGGACAAAATTATACAGAGAAGAGAAGTTGAATGGATATATAGGCTCCAATCCCTCTGTCCTAAAGGCCTTAATGAATGTCTATCCTATACTTGCTTTTTATGATTATTTATTTTGATTTATTTGGTTTTCCTTTGTTTTTTCAACGGGTTTTGGTAGTTTTGAAAGGACTTAGCTAGCTTATTATAAGTAGTGTGTTATTATTGGCACACTAGCTCAATTATGAGGAATATCATTATTATGTACCGTATTTTCCGCTTTGTAAGACGCACTTTTTTTCCCCCAAAATTGAGGGGAAAAAGGGGGTGCGTCTTACAAAGAGGATATACATTTGCGCTGCCACTGAGGGTACTTGCCGCGGCACTCTGTGCCCTGATGCTGCCGCTGCGCTGTCCGCCACCGCCGCGCTCCTGTCCCCCGGTGGTTTCTTCCGCCCCACCGCCGCCGCCGCGCTCTGTCCCGTTCAGCGTGGGGGGGTCTCTGTCGCTCCATGCCTGCTTTCTTCCTGGAAAATGGCCGCCGCGCATGCGCAGACGGACATCTTGGCACTGAAATCTCGGGAGATGAGATTTCAGCGCTGAAATCTCATCTCCCGAGATTTCAGTGCCGAGATGTCCGTCTGCGCATGCGCGGCGGCCATTTTCCAGGAAGAAAGCAGGCATGGAGCGACAGAGACCCCCCCACGCTGAACGGGACAGAGCGCGGCGGCGGCGGTGGGGCGGAAGAAACCACCGGGGGACAGGAGCGCGGCGGTGGCGGACAGCGCAGCGGCAGCATCAGGGCACAGAGTGCCGCGGCAAGTACCCTCAGAACGGGACAGAGCGCGGCGATGGCGGCAAACACCGGGGGGACAGACCGCGGTGGTGGCGGTAAGAACCGGGGGAGAGCGCGGCGGTGGTGGCAAGCAGGCACCGGGGGACAGCGTGGCGGTGGTGGCAAGCACTGGGGGACAGAGTGCGGCGGTGGTGGCAAGCAGGCACCGGGGGACAGAGCGTGGCGGTGGTGGCAAGCATCAGGGGACAGAGGGCGGCGGCAGTAACAGACACCGGCAGCGGCACGCTGCACATCAAAACACCCCCTCATCCCAGCAGCAATGTTCCACTCCGGCCTCCTCCATCACCACCCCTGGAAAGCAATAAGACGCATGGATTATAAGATGCACCACCATTTTATTAAAAATAAAGTTTTTTTCCTATTTTTCTCCTCAAAATTTGGGGTGCGTCTTATAATCCGGAGCGTCTTATAAAGCGAAAAATACGGTATTTAATTTTGTTATTTATATCTTTTCATTCTGATTTAAGCTTACTTCTACCTCTTTGTTGCTTGCTATATCAATTTTTGAGGCTTAGCATATTTATCCAGACTTGTAAGGGGTTAAAATCCCCGGGCTCTATAATAGATTTTTTCTATATATCTTTTCTATATATCTGTGCAAGCGCTTTGGATATAATGATCTACCTCTAATGGTGTCCTGCGCCAGCGCGGTTTGAAGCTCTTTTTTCTTGAATTACTTAATATATTATTTCTGGGCATGCGTAGTAGGCCTTATCTTTATGAGTAATATCTTTGGCATTGATTTCGGACATGCACTGTTGATCTGATGGATCTTGGATCTATGCGGCCCCTGCGCTTGCGTAGTTTGAAGCTTGGCGCTTTGAGTAGGAGGAATATGACATTTCCACACATGCGCAGTTGGGCTGACACGCACGCCGACTATGGATGGAACGCAGAGGGATCTTTTACCTCTTAAGCAATGGCTGATTGGTGAGGCAAGTGAGCGGTTATATTTCCTGTGACTGTTTTTAGTGTGAGACATGCTGATTGGGCGTGCTGATAGATTGTTTACTATGAGGGCTATTTAACCCCCTTCTTTTGAGACCGCCCCTATGCCTTTTTCATCATGGTATCTGGGGCATCATAGAACATATCCAGCATTGATGGTACTAAAGTTATAGGCCTCCTGAGGAACCGCAACAACGGGGAAACGCGTCGAGGCGATTTTCTACTCTCTCTGATAAGTAACTGCATGGTCATACATGCTTTTTCATTTTTTGGATTAATTATATCCATATGTTATCTCATATGAGCATTATATATGTAGGCCATGTTTGTCTTTTTCTTGGAGAAAAATAGTTTTTTGTTTTAGGAGCCACATTGTGATGCACCTTTTGGATTTTATATCAATATTTCATTCTATCAGCACCTGTACTTTGGGTGCAATAACATTTACAGCTCTACAATGAAATTGAACCAGCTCCTTTTTGGCCACACAGGAGCTAATAGGATAGTTGGTACCTGATCCTCCTGGATCTTCCGAAGAGTCTTTGCCAGCATTGGGATCGGAGGGAAGACGTATGCTAATCGGAAGTTCCATTTTTGAGCAAAGGCATCCACTTCCAAAGATTTGTCCCTGGGATGAGGGAAAAGTAAGCTTCGAATTGTGCGTTCTGGCCTGAAGCAAGTAGATCGACCTCTGGTAGGCACCACCTGTCTACCAGCATCCTGAAAATTCTCTTGCTCAAGCTCCATTCCCCTGCTGTATGTCCTGGCAATTCAGGAAATCTGTCTGGAGGTTGGAGGACCCCTTTGGGTGGACGGCTGCCAGGGAGAAGTGTTTTTCGACCCAACAGAATATTCGGCTTGAAATTTCCTTTAGACTGTCGAACCTCGTGCTCCCTTGATGCTTAAGGTGGGCTACTGTAGTCATGTTGTCTGAGTAAACCCTGACGTGACATCCAGAGATTAGAATGCTTGCTCCACTGCCTTCAGCTCCATGAAATTGGAGGATCTGGCACTTATCCTTTGACTCCAGCATCCCTGGAACGGAGTATGAGCTACTATGGCCCACCAGCCTCTTTTGCTGGCATCTGATGTTATCGTATATCGTAACCAGGGGAGATTGAGACCAGCTTACACCTCTGTGAAGATTTTTGGGACTCAACCACCAAGCTAGGGAATCCCTTTCACTCCCTGGAGTCTGTACTCTCTTGTTTAATGAGCTGGGGTTTCCGTTCCAGTTCTCTAGAATGTGGGCTTGAAGCACTCTGGAGTGGGCCTGCGCTCAGGATACTGACTGAATACAAGCCGTCATTGACCCTAGAACTGACATAGCTGACTGAAGTGTAAAGGACTTCTGTTTCCTGAAATCTGAGATCTTTGCCATTATAGCAAAGCAATGACCCTTTGGTAGAAAGGACATTTGTCTCTCTGAGTCCAAAAGGACCCCCAGAAACCTTCTTGTTTGGGAAGGCTGAGATTTCTTTAGGTTTGGGAGCCACCCCAGAGATTGTAGAATATCCAGAAATGTTGCCACCTGGCTCCTGAGAATCTGAGTGGAAGGGCCTATGACTAGCAGATCGTCCAGATAAGGCACAATACAGATACCCTGTCTCCGTATGTATGATATGACTTCTGCCATTATTCTGGAGAAGACTTGTCCCACTGAAAGGAACCCTGACAACTACAGTTCCTTCAAGCTGGAGTTCCTCGCCATAGTCTGGGCTGTGACTGAAAGATTCAAGCATTACCTAGCTTCAGCCAAGTTTACCATCTTCACGGACAACAACCCGTTGACTCACTTGGAAACTGCAAAACTAGGTGCACTGGAGCAGCGATGGATGGCTCGGCTGTCTAACTATGAGTTTACCATCAAGTACCGAGCAGGGCACAAGAATGCCAATGCTGATGTGCTGTCCAGAATGCCTAATTTGCCAGATGCAGGAGAAGACCCTGAGGCTCTTGAAGAAATAGTTACCTCCCTTCCACCAGCCAATTGCGGCCCAACGTGCTCAAGGAGTGAGAAACAGGCAGTATGGCTTGAAAGAGGTCACCCTAAATCCATTGCCCCATCACGATTGGGCAGAAACGCAGGATAGTGACCCCGCAGTCTACATGGTGAAGGAGCTACTGTCACAAGCTGACTCACGCCCAGAGTTGGATGCTCCAGAAGAAACCCAGCAGTTGTGTAAGGAAGGAGGCCAGCTGTTCATCTATGAAGGAAAGCGTTGTCGGAGGAGTATCAATGCCCGCACACTTGAGCTCGTCTGGCAGGTGGTAGTCCCAAAGAGAGAGGCATCAATGGTCTTGGAAGCATACCACAATGGAGCTGGAAACTTCGGATGGAAGAAGTTGGAAGCCTTGCTCCGGGAGAGATTCTACTGGGCTGGTATGAGGAAAGCCATTGAAAAGTGGTGCTGGGAGTGTGGACAATGTAACCTGCGCAGAAAGGATTGAAACAGCCAGAGAGCTCCTTTGCAGCCAATAATAACCAAACAACCACTTGAGTTGGTCGCCCTGGACCATGTGAAGCTGGTCCCAATCCGTTCAGGCTATATTTATGCTCTTAGCATCGTTGACCACTACTCAAGATTCCTGGTAGTCGTGCCTGTCAAGGATCAAACAGCCAGGACAGCAGCCAGAGCCTTCCAACAGCACATTTGTCGACCACACGGATATCCCGAGCGAGTGCTTACAGATCAAGGCCCAGCCTTTGAGGCAGAAGTGTTCCAGGAATTCTGTAACTTGTACGGTTGCAAGAAGATCAGGACAACACCGTACCATCCACAGACCAATGGCATGTGTGAAGAGATGAATCAAGTGGTAATCAACCTACCTTGACTTTGGAAGAAAGGAATCTGTGGCCAGAGAAGTTGCCAGATCTGGTCGACCTCTACAATCACATTCCTGTGAATTCTACCAACTGCACTCCAGCCTACCTAATGAGAGCGAGGCCTGGCAAGCTGCCTATTGATTTGGATATGGGAGTCCTTACACCTGAGGCAACATCACCAGATGCTGACTGGGATACAGAACGGCAGCAACAGTACCGTAGAGTACAAGAGTGTGTAGAAAAGAGTCTAGCTCAGGCAAGACAAAAACAAGAAAATAACTACAATCAACATGCACCTGCAGTTCCCTTGTCACCAGGAGAACAAGTCCTAAAGAGGAAAAGAAGGATGCATAAATGGATGACTAATGGGAAGCTGAACCCTACACCATTTTACCATCAAACTTTGACAACACCTGCAGTGTCGAGGGATCATCTGAAATTGTGCCCTGACCAACTAAAGGACAGAATGGAAGAGCAAAACAACCTTCAACCCATAGAGGAAGAAGAAGAAAAAGGTCAGTACTGTACTCATAGAATTCCATGCAAATTGGACTAGAGCGAATCAAGCCATAGCGGTGCCAGTTTTGACCTTTCCCCAACTGATAGTGCAAGAAGAAGAGACTCAAGACGACCCTGAAAACCAGCAAGTACAAGCAGCGGATGCTACACCAGCAGTGGAACAAGAGAATTCTCACCCTGCCAGTGGTGAATCTGTCATGCCCACAGTGAGTAGAAGTGGTCCTAGGAAATCTAGTATCCCTGTGCTACGCAGAACCACCAGTAGTGTATCCAGTGCAACACACACTACACCAATAGCAGTTAACACAAGACATCCAGTAAGGTCCCCAACAACACCAGTGCTACGTAGGTCTGTCCGTAGTACCCAAGGTATACCACCCTTATGGTTCCGCATAAAGATAAGTTTTGTAAATGTTAATCTGTAAATATGCAACGTTTCAAGATTTATGCCTACAGAGACTCTGTAAGACTTTTTGGATATTTTATTTTGTTTCAATGGACAGCTGGACCACCGGACTATGTGTGGTCAAAACTCTACTTGTAAATAGTTCACCAACTTGCTCAGGAATTGCACCATGGACATTGACGCTTGGACTGATCGTCATCAGGACTATTATTGAGCTTGGGGTTTTTTTTGTGTTTTTGCATTTTTCACTTTTGGAAATCTTGTAATATTTATAATTGTTTATATGTTTACATGTTTTTCTCTTCAGTCTGGGAGTACTGAATTGCACTAGGGGGGAATGTGGTGCCCTCAGGAGTATGGTCGCCACAGTGGCATTGCCTTCCTCCTAGGGAGTGTGAAGTCATGCTTCGAAGCAATGAAGGATCTCTCTGGCAGTTTATCACTACACACAACACAGCTCCCACTCCAGGCCAGCAGAGGGAGCTCTGAACCCAAAACTGAGGGGAAGAGCTACTCTCTGGGGGCCAGGAAGGGGAAATTAGGAGTTCGTGTGAGGATGTGAGGAGAAGAGCTGGGAGATTGAGAAGAGGGTTCAGGCTCATTCCCAGCTATAGCGCATGATCTGGAGCCCGGTCTCCAAGGCTGTACGGACACTGATGGTCCTACAACAGAAACCGGAGGAATAGGAAGCTGTAAATGCTCTATTCCCACATAAGACTCGGAGGCACAACAGCGACGTGTGAGTGAGAAGAAGAAGGCTACAGCTGTCTGCCATACGAGGGAGTTCTAGAGAGAATAAGCAAGTGGAACTTCAGTGTAACACTGTACTGCAAGTACCTAAAAATAAGCGCTAGGAAGGAGACTACACAACCCATCTGCCTAGAGAGATTCCTAAGTTGCTTCCAGGCTATCCAGCTCCTGTGCCATCTGTAATCTGGACCCTGGACTGCATTTGCCAAGCAAAGTAAAGGTAAAGAAACTGCACCCTGTTGTGTCCTTGCCTTCTTCCTGCAACTTCCCCAGCACTGCTACATCTTTGTGCCAAACACTACACCCTCTTCCTCAACACCTACCCTCTTCATCTACTCTGCCCTGGGACTCCAGCCCTGCCTGTGGAGGGCCACACCATCATTACTGCACCCCACCATCTGTCCCAGAGGATCTGTCCGCAGCGTAGGCTTGATATCTTCATTGCTGAACACCACAGGTGGCGTCACGAATCATTCACTCATAAACTTTATTCCATCACTTAAATCCCTTTTTGCATGGGCGCCCAGGGCCACGGACCGGGTCACCGCTGCTGTGACATTCCCCTCTGAGAGACCGGCCCGGTACCGAGTACCCCACTGCGATGGGAGGGCGACCCACATACTGACAAAAAGAAATAAAACCAGAGTAAATAAGTAATCAGAGTGAGTATTCAACTATATCTTTTAAGCTATGTTTACATCGTTTTTGCCACACGTCTGTGGCTCCGTCAGATCTTCCATCTGAAGCTTTGAAAATTCAGATTCAGTTGGATCCTAAGACCAGGATATTGACTTTATAGAAGCAGATGCATGCTTTATGTGCTTCATTGGACCTCCTTTTCAGCAGTTTCTGCCTTTTTGAGGTGGGCACAAAAACATAGTCAACCTTGTTTTTGTGCCCATCTAAAAAAGGCAGACACTGATGAAAAGGAGGTCAGACAAAGCACAAAGTGACTCCATTTCCTTCATTAATGTCAATGGCCTTGTCAGTGGATCATCCTTAATCCTCTTTTGTAGGCTTCAGATGTAAGACCCGATGGAGGCACTGATGTGTGGCAGAAACTTGATGTGAACCTGGCCTTAGACCTAAGGGAAATAAAATGATCTGCTGATCATTATGTCCCCAACATAGAATGCTGATTTCAGATACTGCAGTACACATATTTATTTAAGATGAAAGGTGCACTTGGATAGCATTGACTAGAACCAGGCCATGTGTTCACTGGTCAGTCAGCTGAGCAGAATGGGTTGTTTTGGAGCTGGAGAGAGACAAGCCAGAATCTTTCTTGGAGAAGAGCATGCACAGGTCATGTGCACCAAACTGCAAGTATTAGTGGTTGCTTTGGACGATAGCTGTTTTTTGTCCCCGAACTGAGACAGGGATTAGCTCAGCTGTGTCCAAGTAGCCAGGGTCTATATTGTTTATTTATTGCCTGGACAAGGTGAGGGATTTTAAGTTTATGGTTTTGTTTTGGTACTGAACAACCAGTGAAATAAACATTATTCCATTTGTGATATAAAAAACCCTGTGGCTTCGTGTTCCAAGTGGCAACCCAAGAGAGTGAACCCCTACAATTGGCGTTTGAACATGAGCCAAAAGTCCCAGAGAGCACACGTTATTACAGTTAAAAGATTGAATGTGGGTAAAGGTAGCTACAGCATTAACAAAGTCTGAAAACATGCATGAGCTTGTTAAGCAACTGGTGCAGTCTAACATACAGTGGGGAAAATAAGTATTTGTTACACAGATGATTTTGCAAGTTTTCCCACCTACAAAGAATGGAGAGGTATCCTATCATAGACTGAGAAAGAGTCAATATACTTCAAAAATAGAATTAGATCTACCAGTAATTCGGTTTCAAGGAACCTTCCACGACATCATAGGAGGTTGTCTCCACTCCCTAATGGGGACAGGAAGCACAAAGAGGTAAAAAATCCCTCCCACCTCCCATTCGCCAGTGACTTATAACTAACACCATAGCACCGGTTACCTATAGATTCTCAGAAATTATCCAAGAACATAGGGAAGGAATTCGTGCTGTTGTGGAAGGTTCCTAGAAACTGAATTACCGGTAGGTCTCATTCAATTTTCTTTAGTCACCTTCCACGACAGCATAGGAGGAATACCAACCAATCCTGCAATAGGGGGAGACAACGGCCTGGAGTTCTTTCCGACCAAAGACTAGATCCCTATTGCACAACAAGTCCAACCTATAGTGCATTGTAAAGGTATGTAGTGAAGACCATGTTGCAGCCCTGCAGATCTGCTCGGTGGATGCGCCTGCCCTTTCAGCCCAGGAGACTGAGGTAGACCTTGTAGAGTGAGCCCTGATCCCAGCAGGGGGTGTCATGTTCTGAGTCAGATATGTTTCAGATATGGCCCTCTTGATCCAATTCGCGATGGTACTCTTTGCCAATTTCTTCTCCTTATTCTGACCTGATGGATGTACGAATAAATTTTGGTCAATTCTCCAGTGTTTGGTTTGTTCTAAGTAATGCAAGATTGTGAGCCGAACATCGAGTGTATGTAATTTTTCTTCTTTTGGATTCGCTGGATTCTGGCTGAAGGAGGTGAGGACGATATCCTGCAACCGATGGAAATCAGACACTACCTTAAGAAAGGACGGATCAAGACGGAGAACTATAGAGTTATCTCCAATTGTTAAATAAGGTTCTCTAATGGATAAAGCCTGCAATTCCCCTACACGCCTCACTGTGGTTATGGCAACTTGGAAGGCTGCTTTGTATGAGAGGAGTTGAGGAGTACAAGAAGACAGAGGCTCAAACGGTGGATGTGTGAGACCGTAAAGGACCAAACTTAGATCCCAAGAAGGGACAACAATTTGCTTTCTGGGATGCAGACTAAGAGCTGATATCATAAATATCTTGATTCAACGATGGTTGGCTAAATCTTGATCAAATGCAGAGCTCAATGCAGAGACCTGAACCTTCAGAGTACTGGGTTTAAGGCCTAATTCAAGCCCCTTGCAAAAAGTCCAATATTTGAGTGGAAGGGGTCAAGTGGATTAGGAAGACACCATGATGAAAACCTCTTCTACACTTTATTATTGATAGCATTGGTGACTGGTTTTCTGTAGGATAGCAATTACTGTGTCCGAAAGCCCTCTAGCACTCAGCACTTGGGCTTCAGTAGCCAGGCAACTAGATTCAGCCCTTGAAGATTCAGATGACAACGAGGCCCCTGTAAAAGAAGGTCGGCTTCTAACGGAAAGTGGACTGGTCCGACTATCTGGAGCTCTACAATGAAATTGAACCAGCTCCTTTTTGGCCACACAGGAGCTAATAGGATAGTTGGTACCTGATCCTCCTGGATCTTCCGAAGAGTCTTTGCCAGCATTGGGATCGGAGGGAAGACGTATGCTAATCGGAAGTTCCATTTTTGAGCAAAGGCATCCACTCCCAAAGATTTGTCCCTGGGATGAGGGAAAAGTAAGCTTCGAATTGTGCGTTCTGGCCTGAAGCAAGTAGATCGACCTCTGGTAGGCACCACCTGTCTACCAGCATCCTGAAAATTCTCTTGCTCAAGCTCCATTCCCCTGCTGTATGTCCTGGCAATTCAGGAAATCTGTCTGGAGGTTGGAGGACCCCTTTGGGTGGACGGCTGCCAGGGAGAAGTGTTTTTCGACCCAACAGAATATTCGGCTTGAAATTTCCTTTAGACTGTCGAACCTCGTGCTCCCTTGATGCTTAAGGTGGGCTACTGTAGTCATGTTGTCTGAGTAAACCCTGACGTGACATCCAGAGATTAGAATGCTTGCTCCACTGCCTTCAGCTCCATGAAATTGGAGGATCTGGCACTTATCCTTTGACTCCAGCATCCCTGGAACGGAGTATGAGCTACTATGGCCCACCAGCCTCTTTTGCTGGCATCTGATGTTATCGTATATCGTAACCAGGGGAGATTGAGACCAGCTTACACCTCTGTGAAGATTTTTGGGACTCAACCACCAAGCTAGGGAATCCCTTTCACTCCCTGGAGTCTGTACTCTCTTGTTTAATGAGCTGGGGTTTCCGTTCCAGTTCTCTAGAATGTGGGCTTGAAGCACTCTGGAGTGGGCCTGCGCCCAGGATACTGACTGAATACAAGCCGTCATTGACCCTAGAACTGACATAGCTGACTGAAGTGTAAAGGACTTCTGTTTCCTGAAATCTGAGATCTTTGCCATTATAGCAAAGCAATGACCCTCTGGTAGAAAGGACATTTGTCTCTCTGAGTCCAAAAGGACCCCCAGAAACCTTCTTGTTTGGGAAGGCTGAGATTTCTTTAGGTTTGGGAGCCACCCCAGAGATTGTAGAATATCCAGAAATTTTGCCACCTGGCTCCTGAGAATCTGAGTGGAAGGGCCTATGACTAGCAGATCGTCCAGATAAGGCACAATACAGATACCCTGTCTCCGTATGTATGATATGACTTCTGCCATTATTCTGGAGAAGACTTGTCCCACTGAAAGGAACCCTGACAACTACAGTTCCTTCAAGCTGGAGTTCCTCGCCATAGTCTGGGCTGTGACTGAAAGATTCAAGCATTACCTAGCTTCAGCCAAGTTTACCATCTTCACGGACAACAACCCGTTGACTCACTTGGAAACTGCAAAACTAGGTGCACTGGAGCAGCGATGGATGGCTCGGCTGTCTAACTATGAGTTTACCATCAAGTACCGAGCAGGGCACAAGAATGCCAATGCTGATGTGCTGTCCAGAATGCCTAATTTGCCAGATGCAGGAGAAGACCCTGAGGCTCTTGAAGAAATAGTTACCTCCCTTCCACCGGCCAATTGTGGCCCAACGTGCTCAAGGAGTGAGAAACAGGCAGTATGGCTTGAAAGAGGTCACCCTAAATCCATTGCCCCATCACGATTGGGCAGAAACGCAGGATAGTGACCCCGCAGTCTACATGGTGAAGGAGCTACTGTCACAAGCTGACTCACGCCCAGAGTTGGATGCTCCAGAAGAAACCCAGCAGTTGTGTAAGGAAGGAGGCCAGCTGTTCATCTATGAAGGAAAGCGTTGTCGGACGAGTATCAATGCCTGCACACTTGAGCTGGTCTGGCAGGTGGTAGTCCCAAAGAGAGAGGCATCAATGGTCTTGGAATCATACCACAATGGAGCTGGACACTTCGGATGGAAGAAGTTGGAAGCCTTGCTCCGGGAGACATTCTACTGGGCTGGTATGAGGAAAGCCATTGAAAAGTGGTGCTGGGAGTGTGGACAATGTAACCTGCGCAGAAAGGATTGAAACAGCCAGAGAGCTCCTTTGCAGCCAATAATAACCAAACAACCACTTGAGTTGGTCGCCCTGGACCATGTGAAGCTGGTCCCAATCCGTTCAGGCTATATTTATGCTCTTAGCATCGTTGACCACTACTGAAGATTCCTGGTAGTCGTGCCTGTCAAGGATCAAACAGCCAGGACAGCAGCCAGAGCCTTCCAACAGCACATTTGTCGACCACACGGATATCCCGAGCGAGTGCTTACAGATCAAGGCCCAGCCTTTGAGGCAGAAGTGTTCCAGGAATTCTGTAACTTGTACGGTTGCAAGAAGATCAGGACAACACCGTACCATCCACAGACCAATGGCATGTGTGAAGAGATGAATCAAGTGGTAATCAACCTACCTTGACTTTGGAAGAAAGGAATCTGTGGCCAGAGAAGTTGCCAGATCTGGTCGACCTCTACAATCACATTCCTGTGAATTCTACCAACTGCACTCCAGCCTACCTAATGAGAGCGAGGCCTGGCAAGCTGCCTATTGATTTGGATATGGGAGTCCTTACACCTGAGGCAACATCACCAGATGCTGACTGGGATACAGAACGGCAGCAACAGTACCGTAGAGTACAAGAGTGTGTAGAAAAGAGTCTAGCTCAGGCAAGACAAAAACAAGAAAATAACTACAATCAACATGCACCTGCAGTTCCCTTGTCACCAGGAGAACAAGTCCTAAAGAGGAAAAGAAGGATGCATAAATGGATGACTAATGGGAAGCTGAACCCTACACCATTTTACCATCAAACTTTGACAACACCTGCAGTGTCGAGGGATCATCTGAAATTGTGCCCTGACCAACTAAAGGACAGAATGGAAGAGCAAAACAACCTTCAACCCATAGAGGAAGAAGAAGAAAAAGGTCAGTACTGTACTCATAGAATTCCATGCAAATTGGACTAGAGCGAATCAAGCCATAGCGGTGCCAGTTTTGACCTTTCCCCAACTGATAGTGCAAGAAGAAGAGACTCAAGACGACCCTGAAAACCAGCAAGTACAAGCAGAGGATGCTACACCAGCAGTGGAACAAGAGAATTCTCACCCTGCCAGTGGTGAATCTGTCATGCCCACAGTGAGTAGAAGTGGTCCTAGGAAATCTAGTATCCCTGTGCTACGCAGAACCACCAGTAGTGTATCCAGTGCAACACACACTACACCAATAGCAGTTAACACAAGACATCCAGTAAGGTCCCCAACTACACCAGTGCTACGTAGGTCTGTCCGTAGTACCCAAGGTATACCACCCTTATGGTTCCGCATAAAGATAAGTTTTGTAAATGTTAATCTGTAAATATGCAACGTTTCAAGATTTATGCCTACAGAGACTCTGTAAGACTTTTTGGATATTTTATTTTGTTTCAATGGACAGCTGGACCACCGGACTATGTGTGGTCAAAACTCTACTTGTAAATAGTTCACCAACTTGCTCAGGAATTGCACCATGGACATTGACGCTTGGACTGATCGTCATCAGGACTATTATTGAGCTTGGGGTTTTTTTTGTGTTTTTGCATTTTTCACTTTTGGAAATCTTGTAATATTTATAATTGTTTATATGTTTACATGTTTTTCTCTTCAGTCTGGGAGTACTGAATTGCACTAGGGGGGAATGTGGTGCCCCCAGGAGTATGGTCGCCACAGTGGCATTGCCTTCCTCCTAGGGAGTGTGAAGTCATGCTTCGAAGCAATGAAGGATCTCTCTGGCAGTTTATCACTACACACAACACAGCTCCCACTCCAGGCCAGCAGAGGGAGCTCTGAACCCAAAACTGAGGGGAAGAGCTACTCTCTGGGGGCCAGGAAGGGGAAATTAGGAGTTCGTGTGAGGATGTGAGGAGAAGAGCTGGGAGATTGAGAAGAGGGTTCAGGCTCATTCCCAGCTATAGCGCATGATCTGGAGCCCGGTCTCCAAGGCTGTACGGACACTGATGGTCCTACAACAGAAACCGGAGGAATAGGAAGCTGTAAATGCTCTATTCCCACATAAGACTCGGAGGCACAACAGCGACGTGTGAGTGAGAAGAAGAAGGCTACAGCTGTCTGCCATACGAGGGAGTTCTAGAGAGAATAAGCAAGTGGAACTTCAGTGTAACACTGTACTGCAAGTACCTAAAAATAAGCGCTAGGAAGGAGACTACACAACCCATCTGCCTAGAGAGATTCCTAAGTTGCTTCCAGGCTATCCAGCTCCTGTGCCATCTGTAATCTGGACCCTGGACTGCATTTGCCAAGCAAAGTAAAGGTAAAGAAACTGCACCCTGTTGTGTCCTTGCCTTCTTCCTGCAACTTCCCCAGCACTGCTACATCTTTGTGCCAAACACTACACCCTCTTCCTCAACACCTACCCTCTTCATCTACTCTGCCCTGGGACTCCAGCCCTGCCTGTGGAGGGCCACACCATCATTACTGCACCCCACCATCTGTCCCAGAGGATCTGTCCGCAGCGTAGGCTTGATATCTTCATTGCCGAACATCACAGGTGGCGTCACGAATCATTCACTCATAAACTTTATTCCATCACTTAAATCCCTTTTTGCATGGGCGCCCAGGGCCACGGACCGGGTCACCGCTGCTGTGACATTCCCCTCTGAGAGACCGGCCCGGTACCGAGTACCCCACTGCCCTGGGAGGGCGACCCACATACTGACAAAAAGAAATAAAACCAGAGTAAATAAGTAATCAGAGTGAGTATTCAACTATATCTTTTAAGCTATGTTTACATCGTTTCTGCCACACGTCTGTGGCTCCGTCAGATCTTCCATCTGAAGCTTTGAAAATTCAGATTCAGTTGGATCCTAAGACCAGGATATTGACTTTATAGAAGCAGATGCATGCTTTATGTGCTTCATTGGACCTCCTTTTCAGCAGTTTCTGCCTTTTTGAGGTGGGCACAAAAACATAGTCAACCATGTTTTTGTGCCCATCTAAAAAAGGCAGACACTGATGAAAAGGAGGTCAGACAAAGCACAAAGTGACTCCATTTCCTTCATTAATGTCAATGGCCTTGTCAGTGGATCATCCTTAATCCTCTTTTGTAGGCTTCAGATGTAAGACCCGATGGAGGCACTGATGTGTGGCAGAAACTTGATGTGAACCTGGCCTTAGACCTAAGGGAAATAAAATGATCTGCTGATCATTATGTCCCCAACATAGAATGCTGATTTCAGATACTGCAGTACACATATTTATTTAAGATGAAAGGTGCACTTGGATAGCATTGACTAGAACCAGGCCATGTGTTCACTGGTCAGTCAGCTGAGCAGAATAGGTTGTTTTGGAGCTGGAGAGAGACAAGCCAGAATCTTTCTTGGAGAAGAGCATGCACAGGTCATGTGCACCAAACTGCAAGTATTAGTGGTTGCTTTGGACGATAGCTGTTTTTTGTCCCCGAACTGAGACAGGGATTAGCTCAGCTGTGTCCAAGTAGCCAGGGTCTATATTGTTTATTTATTGCCTGGACAAGGTGAGGGATTTTAAGTTTATGGTTTTGTTTTGGTACTGAACAACCAGTGAAATAAACATTATTCCATTTGTGATATAAAAAACCCTGTGGCTTCGTGTTCCAAGTGGCAACCCAAGAGAGTGAACCCCTACAATTGGCGTTTGAACATGAGCCAAAAGTCCCAGAGAGCACACGTTATTACAGTTAAAAGATTGAATGTGGGTAAAGGTAGCTACAGCATTAACAAAGTCTGAAAACATGCATGAGCTTGTTAAGCAACTGGTGCAGTCTAACATACAGTGGGGAAAATAAGTATTTGTTACACAGATGATTTTGCAAGTTTTCCCACCTACAAAGAATGGAGAGGTATCCTATCATAGACTGAGAAAGAGTCAATATACTTCAAAAATAGAATTAGATCTACCAGTAATTCGGTTTCAAGGAACCTTCCACGACATCATAGGAGGTTGTCTCCACTCCCTAATGGGGACAGGAAGCACAAAGAGGTAAAAAATCCCTCCCACCTCCCATTCGCCAGTGACTTATAACTAACACCATAGCACCGGTTACCTATAGATTCTCAGAAATTATCCAAGAACATAGGGAAGGAATTCGTGCTGTTGTGGAAGGTTCCTAGAAACTGAATTACCGGTAGGTCTCATTCAATTTTCTTTAGTCACCTTCCACGACAGCATAGGAGGAATACCAACCAATCCTGCAATAGGGGGAGACAACGGCCTGGAGTTCTTTCCGACCAAAGACTAGATCCCTATTGCACAACAAGTCCAACCTATAGTGCATTGTAAAGGTATGTAGTGAAGACCATGTTGCAGCCCTGCAGATCTGCTCGGTGGATGCGCCTGCCCTTTCAGCCCAGGAGACTGAGGTAGACCTTGTAGAGTGAGCCCTGATCCCAGCAGGGGGTGTCATGTTCTGAGTCAGATATGTTTCAGATATGGCCCTCTTGATCCAATTCGCGATGGTACTCTTTGCCAATTTCTTCTCCTTATTCTGACCTGATGGATGTACGAATAAATTTTGGTCAATTCTCCAGTGTTTGGTTTGTTCTAAGTAATGCAAGATTGTGAGCCGAACATCGAGTGTATGTAATTTTTCTTCTTTTGGATTCGCTGGATTCTGGCTGAAGGAGGTGAGGACGATATCCTGCAACCGATGGAAATCAGACACTACCTTAAGAAAGGACGGATCAAGACGGAGAACTATAGAGTTATCTCCAATTGTTAAATAAGGTTCTCTAATGGATAAAGCCTGCAATTCCCCTACACGCCTCACTGTGGTTATGGCAACTTGGAAGGCTGCTTTGTATGAGAGGAGTTGAGGAGTACAAGAAGACAGAGGCTCAAACGGTGGATGTGTGAGACCGTAAAGGACCAAACTTAGATACCAAGAAGGGACAACAATTTGCTTTCTGGGATGCAGACTAAGAGCTGATATCATAAATATCTTGATTCAACGATGGTTGGCTAAATCTTGATCAAATGCAGAGCTCAATGCAGAGACCTGAACCTTCAGAGTACTGGGTTTAAGGCCTAATTCAAGCCCCTTGCAAAAAGTCCAATATTTGAGTGGAAGGGGTCAAGTGGATTAGGAAGACACCATGATGAAAACCTCTTTTACACTTTATTATTGATAGCATTGGTGACTGGTTTTCTGTAGGGTAGCAATTACTGTGTCCGAAAGCCCTCTAGCACTCAGCACTTGGGCTTCAGTAGCCAGGCAACTAGATTCAGCCCTTGAAGATTCAGATGACAACGAGGCCCCTGTAAAAGAAGGTCGGCTTCTAACGGAAAGTGGACTGGTCCGACTATCTGGAGCTCTACAATGAAATTGAACCAGCTCCTTTTTGGCCACACAGGAGCTAA
Organism: Dendrobates tinctorius; assembly: GCF_039654945.1. Taxonomy (NCBI): domain Eukaryota; kingdom Metazoa; phylum Chordata; class Amphibia; order Anura; family Dendrobatidae; genus Dendrobates; species Dendrobates tinctorius. Next base: position 18,601,937 of record NW_027361910.1, on the reverse strand, counting down.
TAGGATAGTTGGTACCTGATCCTCCTGGATCTTCCGAAGAGTCTTTGCCAGCATTGGGATCGGAGGGAAGACGTATGCTAATCGGAAGTTCCATTTTTGAGCAAAGGCATCCACTCCCAAAGATTTGTCCCTGGGATGAGGGAAAAGTAAGCTTCGAATTGTGCGTTCTGGCCTGAAGCAAGTAGATCGACCTCTGGTAGGCACCACCTGTCTACCAGCATCCTGAAAATTCTCTTGCTCAAGCTCCATTCCCCTGCTGTATGTCCTGGCAATTCAGGAAATCTGTCTGGAGGTTGGAGGACCCCTTTGGGTGGACGGCTGCCAGGGAGAAGTGTTTTTCGACCCAACAGAATATTCGGCTTGAAATTTCCTTTAGACTGTCGAACCTCGTGCTCCCTTGATGCTTAAGGTGGGCTACTGTAGTCATGTTGTCTGAGTAAACCCTGACGTGACATCCAGAGATTAGAATGCTTGCTCCACTGCCTTCAGCTCCATGAAATTGGAGGATCTGGCACTTATCCTTTGACTCCGGCATCCCTGGAACGGAGTATGAGCTACTATGGCCCACCAGCCTCTTTTGCTGGCATCTGATGTTATCGTATATCGTAACCAGGGGAGATTGAGACCAGCTTACACCTCTGTGAAGATTTTTGGGACTCAACCACCAAGCTAGGGAATCCCTTTCACTCCCTGGAGTCTGTACTCTCTTGTTTAATGAGCTGGGGTTTCCGTTCCAGTTCTCTAGAATGTGGGCTTGAAGCACTCTGGAGTGGGCCTGCGCCCAGGATACTGACTGAATACAAGCCGTCATTGACCCTAGAACTGACATAGCTGACTGAAGTGTAAAGGACTTCTGTTTCCTGAAATCTGAGATCTTTGCCATTATAGCAAAGCAATGACCCTCTGGTAGAAAGGACATTTGTCTCTCTGAGTCCAAAAGGACCCCCAGAAACCTTCTTGTTTGGGAAGGCTGAGATTTCTTTAGGTTTGGGAGCCACCCCAGAGATTGTAGAATATCCAGAAATTTTGCCACCTGGCTCCTGAGAATCTGAGTGGAAGGGCCTATGACTAGCAGATCGTCCAGATAAGGCACAATACAGATACCCTGTCTCCGTATGTATGATATGACTTCTGCCATTATTCTGGAGAAGACTTGGCGCCAGGGCCGGACTGAGACCAAAAAGCAGCCCTGGCACAAAAAAAAATTCACCAGCCCACATACAATGAATGTCCTCACCCAAATCGTAGAACACTTGCAGGTTGTGCCAACTTTTGCTTTTGCTCACACACACACGTATCACACAGGTCACACGAGTATCTCACACGCACACACAGGTCACACGTATCACACAGCTCACACAAGTAGCTCACACACACACAACTCATACTTATCACAGCTCACACACACAAGTAACTCACACACACATAACACACAGCTCACACACAGCTCACACATATCACACACGCATGTATCACACAGCTAACACACAGCTCACGATCATACACACAGCTCACACGTATCACACAACTCACACATGTATCACAGCTCACACTCACACACTAGTAGCTCACACACGTATCTCACATGTATCACACACGTATCTCACACACACAGGTATCACACAGCACACACACACAAGTAGCTCACACACACAGCGCACGCTCACACACGCATGCATCACACAGCTCACACACACAGCTCACGTTCACACACACGCACGTATCATACAGCTCACACACAAGTAGCTCACGCTCACACAGCTCACACATATCTCACACACACATGTATCACACAGCTCACACACACACACGCATGTATCACACGCAGCTCACACAGAAGTAGCTCACACACACACGTAATACACAGCTCACACACGTATATCACACACGTATCACACAGCTCACATACACAGTTCACACACGTATGTACAGTTATGGCCAAAAGAATTGACAACCCTGCAATTCTGTCAGATAATACTTAGTGTCTTCCTGAAAATGATTGCAAACACAAATTCTTTGTTATTATTATCTTAATTTAATTTGCCTTAAATGAAAAAACACAAAAAGAATTGTCCTAAAGCCAAATTGGATATAATTCCACACCAAACATAAAAAAGAGGGTGGACAAAAGTATTGGCACTGTTCGAAAAATCATGTGATGCTTCTCTAATTTGTGTAATTAACAGCACCTGTAACTTACCTGTGGCACCTAACAAGTGTTGGTAATAACTAAATCACACTTGCAGCCAGTTGACATGGATTAAAGTTGACTCAACCTCTGTCCTGTGTCCTTGTGTGTACCACATTGAGCATGGAGAAAAGAAAGAAGACCAAAGAACTGTCTGAGGACTTGAGGAACCAAATTGTGAGGAAGCATGAGCAATCTCAAGGCTACAAGTCCATCTCCAAAGACATGAATGTTCCTGTGTCTACCGTGCGGTGTCATCAAGAAGTTTAATGCCCATGGCACTGTGGCTAACCTCCCTAGATGTGGACGGAAAAGAAAAATTGACAAGAGATTTCAACGCAAGATTGTGTGGATGTTGGATAAAGAACCTCGACTAGCATCCAAACAAGTTCCATCTGCCCTGCAGTCCGAGGGTACAACAGTGTCAACCCGTACTATCCGTTGGCATCTGAATGAAAAGGGACTGTATGGTAGGAGACCCAGGAAGACCCCACTTCTTACCCCGAGACATAAAAAAGCCAGGCTGGAGTTTGCCAAAACTTACCTGAAAAAGCCTAAAACATTTTGGAAGAATGTTCTCTGGTCAGATGAGACAAAAGTAGAGCTTTTTGGGCAAAGGCATCAACATAGAGTTTACAGGAGAAAAAAAGAGGCATTCAAAGAAAAAAACACGGTCCCTACAGTCAAACATGGCAGAGGTTCCCTGATGTTTTGGGGTTGCTTTGCTGCCTCTGGCACTGGACTGCTTGACCGTGTGCATGGCATTAGGAAGTCTGAAGACAACAAATTTTGCAGCATAATGTAGGGCCCAGTGTGAGAAAGCTGGGTCTCCCTCAGAGGTCATGGGTCTTCCAGCAGGACAATGACCCAAAACACACTTCAAAAAGCACTAGAAAATGGTTTGCGAGAAAGCACTGGAGACTTCTAAGGTGGCCAGCAATGAGTCCTGACCTGAATCCCATAGAACACCTGTGGAGAGATCTAAAAATGGCAGTTTGGAGAAGGCACCCTTCAAATATCAGGGACCTGTAGCAGTTTGCCAAAGAAGAATGGTCTAAAATTCCAGCAGAGCATTGTAAGAAACTCATTGATGGTTACCGGAAGCGCTTGGTCGCAGTTATTTTGGCTAAAGGTTGTGCAACCAAGTATTAGGCTGAGGGTGCCAATACTTTTGTCTGGCCCATTTTTGGAGTTTTGTGTGAAATGATCAATGTTTTGCTTTTTGCTTCATTCTCTTTTGTGTTTTTTCATTTAAGACAAATTAAATGAAGATAATAATACCAAAGAATTTGTGATTGCAATCATTTTCAGGAAGAAACTGACTATTATCTGACAGAATTGCAGGGGTGTCAATACTTTTGGCCACAACTGTATCACACAGCTCTCACACACAGCTCACATATATGTATGTATCACACAGCTCTCTCACACACACAGCTCACACACAAGTAGCTCACACACACACAGCTCACACACGCATGTATCACATAGCTCACACACACAGCTCACGCTCACACACATATCACACATAGACACAGCCTCACACATACACACAGCCTCACACATACACACACAGCCACACACACACACAGCCACACACACATATAGACACACACACACACATACGGCCACACACAGCCACACACATACACACAGCCTCTTAGGCTACTTTCACACATCAGGTTTTCGCCGTCAGGCGCGATCCGGCGTCGTGCCGGAATGCCGGATCCGGCAAATGTTTTGTAAAACCTGAAGTGCCGGATCCGGTTTTCTGCCGGATCTGTCTTGTTCTTGACAGACAAAACCGGATCCATCTCATCCGGTTCATCCGTTTTTCTATCCGTTTTTCTATCCGTTTTTCTACGGATTACGCCGGATCCGGATTTTAAAATTGACCCTTGTGGCCTTCCGAACGGGATTGGCTACTGGAAAACTAGATATAGCATGTTCCTACAGCCCTTCTTTGACAGGTTGTAGAGAAGAAAGTGCAGGTTGGAGAGAAGAGCAAGTTACTGGCGAAGATGGATGTTGTCATTGGAAATATTACCACTAGAAGTTCTGTGACGGTTTCAGGGACAATTTTCCACTATACTTTATGTCACCTCAAGGCAGAGTACACTGGGATGACAGAGTGTGAAAGATTTGTGCCCTAAAACTTGTGTACCTTCTGGACCAACAGTATATACCTTTGCCAACCAAAGTTGGCTATCTTGTCATGGTCTTACTATTTTTAGCTTTAGGCCACAGGTGTGTACCTGGTTGTGTTTTATGCAAAGTATTTCACCTTTTAACAAAAGTTGTGTACATTGGTAGGAAATCACCAACAATAAACACAACTTTTTAGGTGAAATACTTTGCTTCAAACACAACCAGGAACACAACTGTGGCAAAAAGCTAAAATTTACCCACAGTTATATACCTGGTTTTGAATACCTTTTTACCTTTGAAATACCCTGTATTTAACCTTTTTTTAAAACATAGTTCGCCGCAGAAAGAAATGACAGACAACCATTGTGAAACGATAATTTAACTTTTATTTAAATTTTTTTTTTTTTTATGTTTTTAAAGTGCAAAAAACTTTTTTAATAAAGGTTTTAAACCCAATGGGCATTTTTATTACAACAAAAAAACATTACAAATCTGTGTACTGTGGGGTGAAAATACTGCTGGAGGGGCTGCGGGACACTTCGACACTGGGTGTGTGGAGAGAGGACTGGGATCGTGGTGGGGAAGGAACAGTTAGAGGTGAAGGTGTGGAAAAAGCTACAGAATGGGTGGACATGTGGGAGGCAGAAGAGGTGGTGGGCGGTGGAGTGGAGGGTTGGGCAGGGACTGTAGGAGCAGATGATGTTGATGGAAAGTTGTATGGGGAAGGAGTTTGGTACGGGGAAGGAGTTTGGGACGGGGCAGGTTGCTGGAAGTGGGGAGATGTCTGGTACTGGTGAGGTTGCTGGTATGTAATAGGAGGGGGAGGATGGAAAGTGGCTGGAGGGGGTGCAGATGTAATAGGAGGGGGAGGATGGAAAGTGGCTGGAGGGGGTGCAGGTGGAGGAACTACAGTGGTGGGAGGTGGAGGTTGGGAGGTAACCTGCTGTAGAGCACCGTGGCACGAATGCATTACATGCATCTGCTGGGTAGGAGATAGTGTTGCCATGCGCTCCACAACAGACCTGAAAAAGGTGTGGTTTGGCGAAGATCTTGCTTCTGAATGCATGGTTTGCAGAAGTGTCTTCACCTCCAGAATGCTGGAGTTGATCTGCTGAAAGCCTGCGGAGATTTGCTCTGACAAGACTTTGAGACAGTTCTGGAAAGTTGCATTCAGATGCAATAACTCTTGCGCATAACTCTTTTCCTGACCCCTCTGCCGCTGCCGCCCAGTACCCGCAGGTGTACTAGAGGCGGCAGGGGCAGAAGGGTGGGGTAAAGGGAAAGCGATCTCCTCACCAGCAGCTTCATGTAATGTAGGCAGCCACGATGCTCCTGTGCTGGTGGATGGGACAGATGGGTCGAATGTGTGGGAAGGCTGGGAAGGTGCAGATGTACCGGGGCGGTCGAAGTGTCCCTCGGTGCCGGTCTCCTCAGGGATCGCCTCAGAAGGGTCCAATCGTGCAGGCTCCCGAGTGCTGCTCACCGTGCTGTGGAATAAAGAGAAAAAAAAACAATTAAAATACTGACATGGTATGGCCCTGGCTGAAAAAAAAAAGTTACATCTAACATTTTTTTCACATGTGGTGTGTAATATTTACCTTCTGGTGAGCATTGTTTCCCGGAGGAACGACAGGGCTTGTGCGTACTTGTACTTGCTCCTGCGTCCTCCAGATCCACTCGGGGCCCGCATCTCTTTATTGAACTCCTTCTTGAAACGATCCCTCACAGACCGCCACCGATTCACAATTCTGTTCCCTGAAATGAGAAAGGAGTGGTTAGTATACAACATCAGTGTTTCACAAACTCCAGTCCTCATGGTCCCCAGGGGTCATGTTTTCAGGATTTCCATAGTAAATAGAAATCCTGAACACATGATCCGTGGGGACCACGAGGACTGGAGTTCGGGAAACACTGGTTTACATCAAGCAACCGTTACTGTATATACTTACGCTCTTTAATCTGGGCCCGAGCTTCGAGGTCCTCCCAGCGGCCCACAAGGAGAGAACAGATTTCCTCCCAGAGTCGTCGGGTAATGATCAGGTCAGCGTGGCGGCGGTCAGCCATATTCCAGAGCGGCTCCCTTTCTCTGACGAGATCGATGAGGCGGTCCACATCAATCCCTCCATCCTCACCGTCAGAGTCGGGAGCACGCTGTGAAGGCTGTTAAAGAAAAAGACAAAAATAACATAATTAGCCTCCACAAAAGAAATGAAATAAAAAGTGCAAAAAAACAAAGCAAAAATATTTATACTTACACGCTGGTGACCGCCGCGTTGCTGTTGCCGACGACCCTGGGAGGCACTGCGAGGACCTCTTGGCCGAGCACCAGATTGGGAAGACTAGAGAAGAAAACAAAAAATGTTATGTCTTTGGATGTAGGCATTTGTTTGCTGTGTGTGGTCTGCAGAACATTGTTTTCTATGTGTTGTGTGTAGTGTGATGTTGTGTTTCTGCGTTTGATGCAAAAAACTTACCAATTGTGAGCCCACTCCAGGTGTCTGTCCACCCCTTCCTTCTTCTTCTGGGAGCTCCTCTTCATCTTGTGATTCCTGTTTTGAAATAAAAGGCAATGAATAGACATATATTACAGAGATGATGGATTTTGGAAATAAAAACTTACCGTCAAACGCTGACGATGCGAGGGAGGGCTCCCAGAAGAAGATGTGCTGTCCTGTTGATGGCCAGACTCCATGGCTGTGGGTATTGCTGCTGCCAGTGATGCCATTTCTGCTGCTGCTGCTGCTGCTGCTGCTGCTGCATCTCTTTGGCGGCTGTTGAATAAAGAGAAACAAAGGGCCAATGAATATCTTGATATTCCATGGCCCTAGTTTGGAGGAATGGGGGATTTGATAATTACCGTCTCTCATCTGCTTCTGGACTCCCCTCCCGTTCAGCATGCTGCTCCATTTGGGGTGGTGCTGATGGTGCTGCTGCTGCAGATGTCTGCTGCCTTCTCCTGCTCCTGGTTCTTGGCTTGGGTGGCATGTTGGGTGTGGCTGAGGGTCCCATTGTCTTGCTTTTATATATCTCCTGTGGGCAGAGCTACTGAGCATGCTCAGACCAAAAAAAACGGATCCGGCCACCGGATCCGGCTTTCGCCGGATCCGGCGCATTGCGGCGCTCATAGGCTTTCATTGTGTGAAAAAGCCGGACGCGCCGGATCCGGCGGGTACGGCTTTTTCGCCGGAGACAAAAAACGTTACAGTAGACGTTTTTTCCAGACGCCGGATCGCGACACATTGTGACACATTGCCGGATCCGGCGAAAACCGGATGAAACGCATGGCCATCCGGCGCGATCCGGCGCAAATGCAAGTCAATGGGGGGGAAACCGGATCCGGCATTGCATTTCGCCGGATCCGGTTTCTGTCAAAAGCGCCGGATCGTGCCTGACGGCGAAAACCTGATGTGTGAAAGAGGCCTTACACACACACACACACACACACACACACACACAGCCTCACACACTCTCCTCTGTGGTGCAGGGGAGGCTGGTGTCCATGTGCAGCTCCTCAGCTTCTACTGCTCACAGCAGCACTGTCCGCACATCCCCCGGTCTCTCCTCTCTACCGGGATACTAGCAGGAGAAGCTGTCACCTGCTGACAGGAGCTTATCTCTCCCTGGGAGCAGCCACCTATGCTGACCTGACCTTTTGCTGACGTTTCATCTTGATGCTGCTCTGGCTGTCTCCCTCAGAGCGAGCTGCACAGGAGGACAAGAGCCCCGAAGCTTACATAGCGATGCACCTGGAGGAGAGCAGAGAGGCATCCTGTGCGCGCCCAGGCGGCCCTTTCAAATTTCTGACCTGGGCCCTGTGTGCGCTCACTCTCCTGCTTGCCCGCTCTGAAGAGGGCCACAGCCGCGCTCACACACTGAGGCAGGGCGCTGCGGCCCTTATCAGCGCGCGAGCGCACGCAGAGCCTAGTCAGAAGTTTTAAAGGGCCAGCGGCCCATTTTGTAGTTCAGAGCCGCCGGCCCACCAGGAATCTGCCCGGTTCACCATATTATCAATCCGGGCCTGCTTGGCGCCGAGGAGATGCCAAAGGGAAGCGCGTTGTACTGATAGTGCCTCACTTGTTGATTCTGCTATACCACAAACTTCAAATACTTTCTGTGACAAGGATGAATTGGCACATGAAAGTAAGCGTCCTTCAGGTCAATGGTTGCCACGAAGAAATGAGGACCTATCAGGGGAATGGCTGATTTTACCGATTCCATCTTGAATCTGTGGTATGAATTGTATTGATTGAGATTCTTTAGATTTATGATGATACGCGCCTCTCCCGTAGGTTTTTTTTTTACCAAGACGAGTCGGGAATAGTGGCCTCTTCCCCACTCGTCCACTGGAACTGTGGAGATTGCTTTTGATCTTAGTAGCTCTTGCAGGCCTGACATCAGCAATGTTTGGGCTCCCTGAGATGGAAGGGAGGTGACTCTCAGACACCGAGGAGTTGAGGACTCGAATTCTATAAGAAGGCCCTCCCTGGTAACATTGAGGACCCAACAGCAGTTGGAAATGGCATGCCAACTGTGGAAAAAATTTGAGAGCCTCCCCCCCACCGGGCCAGAGTCATTGCTTGTCCTGTTGTTGTTGCTGGGGAACAAGGATGTTCTTGCCCCTTCCCTTAGCATAACTCCATCTCCCAGTTTTTCCTTTCCCCCTTGTTTGGGAGGTCTGAGGCAGAGAGGCACGAAAAAAACGCTTCCTGGGTGGTTTTTGATCAGGAAGGGCTTTCTTCCTATCTGTGGCTTTTTCCAGGATTTCGTCCAGAGCTGGCCCAAACACATATTCGCCTTTAAAGGGGATGGAACATAATTTGATTTCATCAATGAGAGAGGGGTGTTCAGCTCTTTCCATAGCAAAGGAAGCTTCATATTGCATATGGCGCATTTAGCAGTCTTTTTAGCAGGGGATTTATGGGTAGACTTGTCTCCCTAAAAGAAAGGGAGAGAAGTATATGTAGAGGGACCAACCTCACTCAAGACCCCATGCTAGGACCCGCCCCACACTAGTGATGGGCAGTCCGGCTCTTTTTGGTGATCCAGCTCTCACGGCTCCGCTCACTAAAAAGAGCCGGCTCTTTTTCGACTCCTTTTTGATCCTAAATGGATCCCTATTGTATATGTGTTATGGCGTTCTAAACTCCGCCCACCTACCGCATAAACCCCGCCCACTCGCTAGGAACCAATTAGATTGCTTAGTGGGCGGAGTTTTCTTCAGGTCTGCGGGGTTACGTCTGCCGAACACCGGGATTTTAGGCCCAGTGAGAGCCATTCAAGGATTTTAGTGGCTCTCACTGGGGTGCTGGCTCCCATCATTCACCGCGGGGAGCCGGCTCTTTGTGTCAGATCGTTCGTGACCGATACATCACTACCCACACACAGACTTACTGAGGCTGGGGCAGCGCTGGGCCCTGCAGAAACAGGGCAGGAAGCACCATCCATACTGAAGGGGGATCAGTCTTAACAGCTTTATATAGAAATAAACCCTGCACTCAGCGCTGACATTCTTTTCCCCTCCTCCTCCCTGGGTCCTGAACAGGCTTCCACAATCTTCAGCGTGCTCTGCATGCCATTCAGCAGTCCAGAGGGTGCAGAGGGCTGAAACCGGAAGTTCATTGCGTTCCACCGTGGAACACAAGGCCCGATGTTGTCATCCTGCTTGCTTCGTGCCGTGCTCCGCAGCAGGCGTACTGAGGGCAGAGCAAAGTGCTGCAGTGGGCAGGTGTCTGGAAAGGTCAGAGGCACAGAGCCTGCACAATTACTTTTAGATTGATTGGCGATGTTATTCACAGAAATTTTTTAACACGTTTTTTTATTATCTACATCTTTTAAGTCTCGTCATGTTGCGTTCGGCGGGCACGTTAAAATGACGCACGGGGACGCATCCACATATAACGCATGTCCCTGCATACACAGTGTTAAATATAGGTACGCAAGGCACATGCGGATCTTAAGCAAAGAAGTGCGCAGGCCTACGCTGCGCACAAAAATGCTAATGTGAAACCAGCCTCCCACCACCATGCTTGACTATAGGCAAGACACAGCTGTCTTAGCTGTCTTTGTACTCCTCACCCCGTTGCAACGAGACATGCTTGACACCATGTGAACTAAATAAGTTTATCTTGGTCTCATGAGACCACGAGACAGTACCAGTAATCCATGTACTTCATCTGCTAGCATAAGGCCCTGTGCACACGGTGAAGATTCTGTGCAGTTCTGCAGCAGAACTGCACGTGATGTACAGTACCATTTAAGGCTATGTAAAACAAAAAACGCTGTGCACATGCTGCAGATTTTTCCGCGCAGATTTGGTGCGGAATAAAAGAAGCAGCATGTCGCTTCTTTTGTGCGGTTTTGCTGCAGTTTTCCACCTGCTCCATTCTACAAATCTGCAGGTGAAAACTGCAGGGAAAATCCACACAAAAACTGCACTAAATCTGCACTAAGGCTAAGTGCACACGTACTCTTTTGCCCTGCGGATTTTTCCACGCAGAATTGAAGAAATCCGCAGGTCAAATGACCTGCATTTTTCCTGCGGATTTCTTGCGGTTTTTGTGCGGTTTTCCCCTGCGGATTTGGAGAATGGAGCAGGTGGAAAACCGCACAAAAGAAGTGACATGCTGCATATTTTGAACCGCGGAAAAATCCGCAGCGTCTGCACAGCGTTTTTTTTTCCTATTGATTAACATGCTACTGTACATCACAATGCGGATATGCAGTGTTTCTGCGCGGTAAAATCCGCTGCGGTTCCGCTGGAAATCTGCATCGTGTGCCCATGGCTTAAAACTGCACGAAAACTGCAGGTAAATCGCAGGTCATTTTACCTGCAGATTCAGCAAAATCTGCACAGAAAATTCCAAAGTAGAATCCGCACCATGTGCACATAGCCTAAGTGTTTGCAGGCTTTCCTGTGCATCATCTTTAGAAGAGGCTTCCTTCTGGGAAAACAGCCATGCTGACCAATTTGACGGACTGTGCAACACATGGTCTGAGCACTGACAGGCGGTCCCCTCCACCTCTTTAGCCTCTGCAGTAATGCTGGCAGCATTCCTACATCTATTTTGAAAAGATAACATCTGGAGATGAAGCAGAGCACATGCACTCAACTTCTTTGGCCAACCATGGCAAGGCCAGTTCTGAGTGGAACCTGCCTAGTTAAACCGCTGTATGGTCTTGGCCACCCTATTGCAGCAGAGTTTCGGGATGCTGGCAGTCTCTTTATATCTTAGGCCATCTTTATGTAGAGCAACAATTCTTTTTCTCAGATCCTCAGCAAGTTCTTTGCCATGCTAAACTTCCAGAGACAAGTATGAGATGAATAACACCAGCTTTAACACACCTGCACCCCATTCACACCCAAGACCTTGTAACATTAATGAATTACATGACATCAGGGAGTGGAAAGTGGCCAATTGGGCACAATTTGGCCATTTTTACTACAGGATGTACTCACTTTTGTTGCTAGTGGTTTAGGCATCATTGGTTTTATGTTAGAGGGCACACAATTTTCACTTTTATACAAGTCATACACTTGCCATTTTGTAGTAAAATGTCATATCTTCAGTGTTATCCCATGAAGTTCAAATACTTACAAAAAAAAAAAGTGAGGGGTGTACTGACTTATGATATACATTATATCTATATGAAACATTTTCCTGCTACACAGCCCAGTAAAATAACCACTGCTGCAATCGGTAGCTTTAAACCTATATTATGTTGCTCTCAGGGAGGGAAGGAAGGAGTACAAGCTAAGGTTGGCCATTAGCCCAATCTGCTCATACTGGAGCACTCAATATTCAGAAGGCAGCTCAATGCAGTTTGACCACAACACAGAATGTTACACAACTGTAAGCAATTTTATTTTTTTTCTTTACAAGCCTCCTGCTTTTCCTACAGTATATTTTCCTATATCTCATATTAGGAAAAAGAAGTGGTTTGTTGGTAGCCAACCTAGCTTGGAATATGTGTATTCAAAATATAAGGACAAAACCAGGAGGGATTAGAAAAGCCCAAAAAGGAAAAAAGGCAAACCTATGTAATAAATTGAATGCAAATTAATATAAGAGTAAAATATACAAGATATGAAAAATATGAATTTACAAATAGGCAACTTTGAGAATCTAAATTTTTTTTTTATTCACAGTGAATAACATTTGAGAGCAGTAGTAAGGCAACAAGAACATCACATAGTGATGAGTGAACATGCTCGGGTGTTATCCCAGTATCTTGGGCCCGCTCGTGTATTGTTAGAGTCCCTGTGGCTGCATGATTTGCGGCTGTTAAGACAGATGTAGAGCTTCCCAACAGCTGCAAATCATGTAGCCACAGGGACCCGAACATAATATATATACGAGCACGCCAAAGATACCCTCCTGATAACACCCGAGCATGCTTGGATAAGATGTTATTCGAGCACATTTGCTCATCACTAATAATGATCTTTGGACAACAGTAGTGAATAAATGTTATTAACCCCTTACTGCCATTGGACGGAATAGTACGTCCAATGGCAGTACCTTAACTTTGATGAGGGCTCCACGCCTATTAACTAGCTAAATGCCTCTGTCAAACACTGACCTCGACATTTAACGTGCGCTTCCGGCCATTGGGCCGGAAATACGCTAACCACTGACCCCCGTCACGTGATCGGGGGTCATTGGTTCGTCGGCATAACAACCAGAGGTTTCCTTGACATCTCTATGGTTGTTGATGCTGGATTGCTATGAGCGCCACCCTGTGGTCAGCGCTCATAGCAATGAAGTAATTCTGCTACATAGAAGCGATCTCAGCATCGCCTCGATGTAGCAGAGGCAATCAAGCAATGGCAGCTTCTAGTCTCCAACGGAGGCTATTGAAGCATGCCAAAAGTAAAAACAAAAAAGAAAAATTGTTTTAAAAATAAAAAAGTATAGAGGTTTAAGATAATACTAATAACTAGATGGGCATTTCCTGAAGGAAATACATGGTGCTTGAACAGCACTGCCAGCTTTACAGCAGTGTATCAGATGTCGACTGTAAGAAAGTGAAGTTAGAATATGAATGTTGTGTATAGCCACTTTGGCAAATTCGGCACCTCAGTAGCCACTTTGGTCACTTGTTAGGCACTTTGGCACATTCGGCACCTCTGTAGCCACTTTGGCCACTTGGTAGCCACTTTGGCACATTCGACACCTCTGTAGCCACTTTGGCCACTTGGTAGCCACTTTGGCACATTCGGCACCTTGGTAGCCACTTTGGCCATTTGGTAGCCACTTTAGCACATTTGGCACCTCGGTAGCCACTTTGGTCACTTGGGCACATTCGGCACCTCGGTAGCCACTTTGGCCACTTGGTAGCCACTACGGCACATTTGGCACCTCGGTAGCCACTTCGTCCATTTGGTAGCCACTTTGGCACATTCGGCACCTCGGTATCCACTTTGGCCGCTTGGTAGCCACTTTGGCCACTTGGTAGCCACTTTAGCACATTTGGCACCTCGGTAGCCACTTTGGCCACTTGGTAGCCACTTTGGCACATTCGGCACCTCTGTAGCCACTTTAGCCACTTGGTAGCCACTTTGGCACATTCGACACCTCGGTAGCCACTTTGGCCACTTGGTAGCCACTTTGGCACATTCGGCACCTCGGTAGCCACTTTGGCCACTTGGTAGCCACTTTGGCACATTCGGCACCTCGGTATCCACTTTGGCCGCTTGGTAGCCACTTTGGCCACTTGGTAGCCACTTTAGCACATTTGGCACCTCGGTAGCCACTTTGGCCACTTGGTAGCCACTTTGGCACATTCGGCACCTCTGTAGCCACTTTAGCCACTTGGTAGCCACTTTGGCACATTCGACACCTCGGTAGCCACTTTGGCCACTTGGTAGCCACTTTGGCACATTCGGCACCTCGGTAGCCACTTTGGCCACTTGGTAGCCACTTTGGCACATTCGGCACCTCTGTAGCCACTTTGGCCACTTGGTAGCCACTTTGGCACATTCGGCACCTCAGTAGCCACTTGGTAGCCACTTTGGCACATTCGGCACCTTGGCAGCCACTTTGGCCACTTGGTAGCTACTTTAGCCATGTTGACACATGCTGCCACTTTCCCTCGGGGGCCACTTTGGCGCTCCGGGCCCCTCAGGGGCCACTTTGGCACACTGGGCTTCTAAAGCCACTTTGGCGTCCGACTGCAGTGATGGCGAACCTTGGCACTACAGCTGTTGGAGAACTACAACTCCCAGCATGCCTCAACTGCTGCCTCAACTGCTGCAGGTTGCAAGGGCATGCTGGGAGTTGTAGTTTTACAACAGCTGGAGTGCCAAGGTTAGCCATCACTGGGTGGGGCTTTTCAGAAGCCATTGGCGCGCTGGGCCTTTAAGACCTTGAATCAGCGATCTGTCAGCTTCTATTAGCTAATACGGGTCATGTGTGGAAGCTGCATTTGCATAGCTGCCATCTTTGTAAGGTCACTGCACCTGCGCTGTGGCTTCAATCCATATCAGTTGGGGGTCATGGAAAGGTCGCCATTAATTCTTATAGGAATGCATTAATTGCAGAAAACGCGGAGAAGACGAAGTAGAATAATAATAATAATAAAATATAAGAAATCGGATTACAATATGTTGCTTGAACCTAGAGGTTCAAGCACCATAATAATACTAATAATTACACATACACATATTAGGGCATCGCCGCGATCAGAATCGCCTGATCACTAAACGGCGTAGCGGAAAAAATCAAAACGCCAGAATTACATTTTTTTGGTTGCCGCAACATTGCATTAAAATGCAATAACGGGCGATCAAAAGAACGTATCTGCACAAAAGTGGTGTCATTAAAAACGTCAGTCCGGCACGGAAAAAATAACCCCTCACCCAACTCGAGATTACGAAAAACAGAGACGCTACGGGTCTCGAAAAATAGCGCAATTTTTTTTTTCTACCTGGAGAATCGTAATGGCAGGTCAGTTTTAGCATTTAGTGAACCTAGCAAAAAAGCCAAACAAAAAACAAGTGTGGGATTGCACTTTTTTTTGCAATTTCACCACACTTGGAATTTTTTTTCCCCGTTTCGAGTACACGACATGGTAAAAACCAATGATGTCGTTCAAAAGTACAACCCGTCACGCAAAAAATAAGCCCTCACATGGTCATATTTATAGAAAAGAAAAAAGTTATGGCTCTGGAAAGAAGGGGAGCGAAAAACGAAAATGCAAAAAAAGCTCCGGGGGTTAAACAATTGAAACTAGTATGAGAAGCATGTGTGCACAGTTCATTACGTGAAGCTGTCCGTTATTCACTACTCCTGCTCCCCCACGTGGAGTTTGTTTTTGAGATCTTTTGTAACTATAAAAGGCTATGCTCACAAGTATTGCTTGCAGATTTCACCCTTCTCAGTTTACTAATTATTGAAGTTAAACAATGAAAATCCACATAATAAACAGTCTACAGGTTTTAAACCTGCATCATGCTTTTGTGTGGACATTTTTACCACATGTAACTAGGATTTTGAAAGACTAGGGTCAAGTTCATATGTCAAGTTGTGGCTTTTGCCCTTAACAGTACAATACAAGTAAATTAACCTCTTTCTGACCTCGGACGTACTATTCGTCCGAGGTCAGATCACCTGCTTTGATGAGGGCTCCGGCGGTAAGTCAGCATCAAAGCCGGGACAAAAACAGCTGACATGTGCCCACAATAGGCGCAGTTGAATTGCGATCCACCTGCGCCCATTAACTAATTAAATGCCGCTGTCAAACGCTGACAGCGGGCGGCATTTAACAAGCACTTCCAGCCGCCGGGCCAGAAATGTGTGCATCGATGACCCCCGTCACGTGATCGGGGGTCAGCGATGCGTTGGCATAACAACCAAAGGTCTCCTGGAAACCGCTATGGTTATTGATGCCGGATTGCTATTGTGAAGTACAGTATTCAGATGTACGGGACATCTTGTTCTCCAGACCTCCATTTTTGTGCTTGCGACGCCATTTTGTTGTTTACGAGTTAAATTTTTTAACTAGGGGAAAGTTCACAGTTGTTATGAAACCAGACTGTTCCAGTTTGAACAAGATATGAGATATAAGACCCTGAAGAATGTGCTATTGTTCTATTCTCTATGCTACGTAGATATGGACATAAATGTAGTTTCCGGTTTTCTGGCAATACTATTGGCTTATAAAGTAAATGTGTCACGACGATGCTATTGGTAGCTATGTACTTTGCGTAATTAAGTAAAATACTATAAAAAAAGGTGACATAATAAATGGGGTTAGCGATCTCCTTTGATCCTCTCATACAGAGACACATCTCCATCTGGTCATTCCAGTTGCTAGCAACACTCTGTGGATTAATTTGGAAATCACTTGGTCAACCGGGAAGGGTTAATTTAGCCCTCCCTCAATAGCTACCTCGACAGCTGGCGCCCAATGTGGGGCCCCCGAATAGGGATGCCTCTGCCCTCGGAGGACAACAAGACAAAGGATCCTCGGACCGGACACAGGCGCTGGAAAATTGGGACTGATCATCCCCCCACGACAACCACGGTAAGTTGCCAGTTATACTGTTCAGACTGACCGTTTGGTGTGGGTTTTTCCTGTGCTTGTTACTGCAAAGAGGATCTGAGGTTTGTCCTTGATGGTGGGGTGATTCTTGGGTGGAATCATATAGAGGTGCAGTCCCGTTGGAGGCCCAGTGTTCGAACCGTACCTCATAAGGGACGGACACCCCGGATTGACCAGTGATTGTGACTCTCTTTATAGTTAAAAAATCCTGATCACTGTTAGAGTCAGGCGTGGTGATGTGATCGAAGATTGGGTAGGATACGTAACTCAGTTATTTATAGATATATATATATATATATATATAACCAGAGGTGTCCGGAGGGATAGTCTGAGATGCCCTCCTCCTTTCACTGAGTACCACGTTGAATTTTGGGCATTCCAGAGGGCGATAGACCCAGTGGAACAGACTGTAACGGCCGCTCCAGTACTGTGCACAACTGAAGTAAGGATATTTAGCTCTAAAGGTGAGAATCCGTGGAAGAAAAAGAAGAATTTCGTGGCTTGGCACATTAAATGTGTGACAAAGGTGTTAGGAAGAACAGAGGAAGTGAATTTTGATTGTTTCTGTTACTGCTGTGTTGAAAAAGGAAAATTGTCTATTATTATGACAAGAACTGGATGTTTTGTGGTACAAGAAGGTGACTGTGGAACTGAGAAAGTGACAAAGTAATGTGCCAGAGAGACTCCGGATGATGCATTGAAAGTAGAAAAAAAATTTTCAGAAGACTTTAACCCGCTCTGTATCAGCAGGGAAAGAAAAAGAAAAACAAACCAGCAGCTGCAGTAGTTACAGCCCCCATGGCTTCCCCCTCCAATCTCAGCCCCCACCGCAGCTGTGAACACACAGCAAACTCCAGCTCCCCCTTGAACTTCAGCTCCCTTCTCCAATATCTCTCCTAATCCTATGGCTGGGAACCTTACTCCCCAGATCCGCCGTGCCAATTCTCGTCTGCAATACTGGCGCTGTGGCCGACTCGGTCACTGTTTTAATCGGAGTAGATGGCAGACCCAATAAACATACTCTTACGAAACCCATCCCTGTGGGACCTTTCCCCGAGGTTACTGCTCAGTTCTCCCACATGTCCCACATGTCCAGTAAATTTACTAGGGGCAGATTTATTTTCACAGTTCCGCTCCAGAATACAATTCCAAGATGATGGTCAGATGGTTATTACATTAAATATTCCCTATGCAGATGAAGACAGTAAGGAAATTTGTATTTTGCATGCCCTTCCCACAGTTATGATGGCCCTGATAGGCCCAGATCCACCCCCAATATTGCCTGAGGATCAACGACTCACCCCATACCTCTCAGAGATACCATCTAAACTTTGGTCAAAAGGGCCAAATGATATAGGGAAAATGCCTGTAGAACCAGTAAAAGTGTTTCTCAAACCTGGTGCCCCTTTTCCCAAAGTCCATCAATATCCTTTGAAACAGGAGTGGGGCCTCCAGGAACAAATACAAACGTTACTTGATAATGGTGCTCTGGTACCCTGTGTTTTTCCATGTAATACGCTCTTGTTTCCCCTTAAGAAAAAGACCCCGCCTGGCCAGCCCCCTGTGTACCAGCTGGTACAAGATCTACGGGCAGTTAATGCAGCTACTGTTCTGGAAACTCCAGTGGTGCCTAATCCACATACTCTTTTGTCCCAAATACCCCAGGATGCTGCTTAGTTTACAGTCATCGACCTTACCATTGCCTTCTTTAGCATTCCATTACACCCAGATTGCCAGTTTCTGTTTGCATTCATTTATCAGGGATGACAGCATGGACAGTTATGCTGTCATGCCCGCTATGTCTGCTATGCTGCAAGATCCCTGGAGCAGTGTGCATGCGCACCTCATGTCTGCTATGCTGCAAGATCCCTGGAGCAGTGTGCACGCGTACCTCATGTCTGCTATGCTGCAAGATCCCTGGAGCAGTGTGCCTGCGCACCTCATGACTGCTGTGCTGCGTGACTCTTGGAGCAGTGTGTAGGCGCACGCGTACCTCATGGCTGCACGCCGTTGCTGTGTGCGGTCCTGTCTCTGCTCTGCCCCTGATCATGTGACCTTTCCTATGTTCCAGCACTGTCTGATCCAGCTAACCTATCAGTGTTTCTGGAGCCCCTGATCATGTGACCTTCTCTATGGTCCAGCCCAGTCTAGTCTAGCAATGCTCTCTATGATCCTGGAGGATCTGAACCGGAAGTCCTTCCCTGGTTCTGACCCGGAAGTGCAGGTGCTATGGTGCTATATCAGACCGCCCCTTCCTATGGTCAAGGCCTGAGGATCGTGTTGCTTCGTGTTGCTTCCCTGCATGGCTGCTTGGTCTGCTCGGTTGCTCCCTGTATTCCGTGCCCCTGCACTCTGCCCTGTAGTGCTTCTCTGCACACGCTCTGTGCTTGTATTCTGCCTCTTGTCTCATGCCATGTCTTGTGTTGTCTTTTGTGCCATGATTGTCCTTGTTATTCTTAGACTTGTAGTCCTTCCTGTGTTCTCTGCCTTAGCCTGTTTTGCTATGTCTCGCCTTAGCTATTCTTTGACTTGTAGTCCTTCCTCTGTTCTCTGCCTTGCCTGTTTCACCATGTCTGGCCTTTGCTATTCTGAGCCTTGTAGTACTTACACATTCTCTGTCTCTGCCTGGTTTTCCTTACTCTGCCCTATGGTGCTCTCTTGCACATTCCATGTCTAGTCTCAAGGTTCTGCCTTGACCCGGCTCTGGGCTTCGACCTGCGCTCCGCTGCTAGACTCTGTCCTATCAAGCTCTCTAGCACATTTCATGGCTAGTCTCAAGGTTCTCCCTTGACCCGGCTCTGGGCTTCGGCCTACACTCTGCTGCTAGGCCTTTTCTCTCTCTGACCCCGCTCTGTGCTTCTGCCTACGTTCCGCTCCTTGTTCCGTACCTAGTCTAGCTTTGCCTTGTTTCTTGCCTTGCCTTGTTTCTTCGCGTGCCCTTTGCATGCGCCTGGCCTTCCTAGCCTCCTGTCTGTGCCTCAGCCGTGCCTGCCCTAGCCGTACCCGCCTGCTTGTGCCTCAGCCGTGCTCATCGGCCAGTGACAGCTGTGTCGCCCGTTATGCCTCAACCAGGTTCGCCTCAGTCTTGCCCGTCTATCTGTGCCTCAGCCCGACGAGCTAGCCAGTGCCCCAGCCGTGCTCTCTGTGCTTCCTTGCACCCACGCTGTCTCTGCACTGTGCTTTGCGTGCTTCTCTAATAGCACGCGCAGGCCCTAGCCTGCTCCTTGACATACCTCCCCGTGCTTCCGTAAAAGTACGCGCATGTCTTGCCATGTACCCTGTCGTGCCCTCTTGCACGCACAGGCCCTAACCTATACCCTGTCGTGCCCTCTTGCACGCACAGGCCCTAGCTTGTACCTTGTCATGCCCTCTTGCACGCACAGGCCCTAGCCTGAACCCTGGCATGTCTCTTAGCACGCACCCTGACTTGAACCTGACCCTGGCGTGTCCCTCAGCAGGCGCAGGACCTTGCCTTGAACCCTGACCCTGGCGTATCCTTTGGCACGCGCAGGACCTTGCCTTGTACCCTGACCCTGGTGTGTCTCTTGGAACATGCAGGACCTTGCCTTGTACCCTGACCCTGGTGTGTCCCTCGGCACGTGCAGGACCTTGCCTTGGACCTTGAACCCTGGCATGTCCCTACACACACACGTCTTGTATTTTAAACTTTGAACCCTGGCGTGTCCCCTACACGTGCACCATGTTTTGTACTTTGAACCTGGCGTGTCCCCTACACACGCACCTTGCCTTGCACCTTGCCTTGCCCTTGCCCTGGACCCTGGTGTGCCCCTAGCACGCACCCTGCCTGGAACTTTGCCTTGGACTTTGGCGTGTTCCCTAACACGCACCATGTCTGGAGATCTGTCGTGCCTCCTTGCCTGAACCCTGGTTTGTCTGCCGGATGCTCGAAACCTGCCGATCGCTGCCAGAGATCATAAGCCTGACGACTGCGGCCTGATGTCCGGAGCTGATGTCCACAGCCTGATGCCCTGATCCTGTCGATCGTTGCCAGCTGTCCGGAGTCCGATGCCATTGAGCCTTGCTTGTACCTAGGCGTGCCATCTAGCACGTACCATGCCATGGACCTTGGCGTGCCATGCACGCACCTTGCTGTGTTTTCCTGTTATCACGTTTTGCACCTGTTTGTTACCCCTAGTTTGCCTTAATGAAGATACCTTGAATTCACGTCTTGTCTTGTTTCCTGCATGTCCTCTGTTGTCAGACACTCGTGTCTTCCTTGAGCCGGCCGTCTGGTTCCAGCAGTCGTGGTGGCTCACCCCCTTGGTCTTGCCCCTGACACTCCCTGTATAGGGGGTGGTTCCTCACAAGGTTAGATCGCCCTAGGTGGGTGGGTGCCAAGACCGAGAGGGTCCACTCTAAAGAAAACGACTCAGCGAAAGCTGACTCCGTCACATATGCCACAAGGGGCCCAAAACAGTCCCAACCAGTTTGCAAAGAACATGAGCGAGTGTCTTTTGCCCTGGCAGGTAGATCGCCCCCAGGTCACACTGCTTCAGTATGTGGATGATCGTTTGTTGTGTGCACGGACGGAGCAGGAAGCCATTGCTGCCACTGTTAGCCTCCTCAAGCATCTGGCAGCACTGAACTGTCGGGTTTCGGCTTCAAAACTTCAGATCTGCCTTGGTCAAGTGATATTATTAGGTCACTGTCTCCTTCAGGGTGTCAGACACCTCACAGAAGAAAGAAAAATAGCTATCAGCTCCCTTTCTTTCCCAAAAGATGAAACTGAACTCCAGCGTTTTCTTGGACTATGTACTTATCGTCGTCAGTGGATACCGGATGCATCGCGCATAATGCAACCCCTTTACAACGTCTTGAAAGACAGCATAATGAACTATAAGGAAAGATCACCGGTTTGTATGGAAAGCCTCGATCATGCTTTCTCTGAGTTAAAACGGCTTATTGCTTCCGCCCCTGCCTTGGGCATCCCGGACTATACTCGACCGTTCCATTTGTATGTGTCTGAGAATGAAGGACACTCAGGAGGGGTACTTACACAATCACATGGCAATAGGCATCGACCAGTGGGCTATTATTCGGCCCGCCTCGACCCAGTGGCCCGAGCATCACCAAGTTGAATGAGGGCAGTTCACGCCACTCACTCGTTGCTTGACAAGACTGCAGACATAATTCTTGGACATGAAACGCACATTTTTGCCCTGCATGACATTGCAGCAATACTGACACTTCAGCAACCAAGACATTTGACTGTGCAACAACACTTACGGCTGCAGTGTTCACTCCTTTTGCCTGACTATGTCAAGTTATATCGCTGTACTACAATCAACCCCGCTACTTTACTGCCGGTCCCCAAGAAAGATTGCAGTGATGAGGATTACCTCCAACATGACTGTTCCCAACTTCTGACTGAAGAAACAGCTAGTCCATCAAATGTCAGCGAAAATCCACTCCCAGATCCTGATCTGGTGTTATACACGGATGGTTCAAGATATGCTGACGAGTTTGGTAGATTCCACACGGGATATGCTGTTACCACAGAGGACACTGTAGTGCACGCAGCTGCACTACCGCCCTCACAGTCAGCACAAGAAGCAGAACTCCAGGCTCTGTCTACTGCATGTACTTTGGCCAAGAACAGACCTGCTAATATATACACGGACTCACGGTATGCATTTAGTATTGTTCACGACTTTGGGGCTCTATGGGCCAATCGAGGGTTTATTACTACTGCCGGAAACCCAGTGAAAAATACTGAAGCTGTTAAAACCCTTATGGATTCGATCAAATTACCTACTCAGGTGGCTATTATCAAAGTTAAGGCGCACGGTCCTAGGAACAGTCCACAGACTGTTGGCAACGCATTTGCAGATATGCAAGCAAAAGCCGCCACTCTTTTACCCGTTGTACCAACCATACCAACTGCGGTGACCACACGCTCTCAGCGTAAACAGTTGCAAGAGAAGCATTGACCCTACAAGAACCTGATGATCTACAACAGACTGAAGTTTTCTGTTGGACCCCGCTAGACCGCTTAATGACGATGCAGAGAATGTCTCCAAAGGAAGAGGTGAAGCAATGGAAGACTGATGGGGCACGTATGGATAATGGTCTCTGGACAAAGGACCAACTCGTGTGCCTCCCTAAGTGGATGTCCTCTGCTGTTGCTATATGGGTACATGGACCTACACATTGAGGAAAGAATCAAGCTCTCGCACTGGTGCAAAAATTCTACTTGGCCCTGGGAATTTCCACAGTTTTGACAACGCTCAGCCATGCCTGTAATATCTGTCAGACTTGCAATCCCGGTCAACTTCAACATGTACCCCCGAAGCATCTTGCTAAGCCTGACTATCCTTTCCAAAGGCTCTAGGTGGACCATATCACGTTACCTAAGTCTGGAAGGTATGAATACTGTTTGGTTGTTGACATGTTCTCCAGTTGGCCGGAAGCATTCCCTGTTACCAACATGACTGCAAAAACCACAGCGAAGAAACTGATGATGGAAGTCATATGCGGATATGGGGTTCCAGAAGTTGTAGAAAGTGATCAAGGTCCGGCCTTTTCTTCTCATGTGTATCAAGAAGTTCTGATAATGCTTGGATCCACTGTAGCCCTCCAAACTCTGTACCATCCACAATCCAGTGGGAAAGTTGAGAGGCTGAATGGCACGTTGAAGGGACAATTGACCAAAATGATGCAGGAGACTACAGCTCCATGGCTAGAGTTCCTACCCATTGTATTATACCACATCCGTACTACCCCTTTTGCAAAACATGGCCTGTCCCCATATGAGATATTGTTTGGTGCTAGGCCCCCAGTTGCAAATTTCCAGCCTCAGCAGTTATCAGAAGAAACTGACCGTGCTGTTCAATATGTTATTCAGCTTAGTAAAAATCTTGCTAACACACATGCTCTAGTTTCTTCTTCTCTTCCAGATTCAGCAGAAACCGACACCTGTCATAACCTGAAGCCTGGTGATTTTGTAGTCGTGAAAAGGACTACATGTCAGAAAGCATGGACTAGAACCCTTGTATGACGGTCCCTATCAAGTTCTCCTCATCACCCAACAAGTCAATAGCAAATAAAGGGGGCATAATGTTCTGGTTTTTTGCATTTTCCATATTATTATTGGTAGAAATTAAAGTTAAAGTTAGAAGATATTCAAAGACTCAGAGATCAATATGATAAAGACAATGATCGTAATAAGGACAGTTGGTGGTCAGACACCTTCTCCTTTCTCAATCCAGCCAATTGGTTTAAGGGAATTGGGGGCTGGATAGCTGGGATCTTACAAAGCTTGTTACACATTGCTGCCTGTATCCTTGTTGTATACAGTATGTGATACTAAAACTTGTTCTTTGGTGTATTTCTGTATGTATTAGGAAATTCTGCACTAGGACAGCTAACGATGATACCAAAGGAGCAGTTGCCCCTGCTCTTCTCTACACTGATCTCAAAAGGTTACTTGATGAAGATGTTGAAGCCAAACGCATGGCTATCTACAAAAGATCTCCACCACTGTCATCCAAAATTGTTATTCGTAAATTGCAGCATACAGGGGGGATGGGTGCGCCGCAACAGCCATGACTGAAAACACGGCATCAGCCATGTGAAGACCAGTACCCCTCAAGCTTATGGCTCGGGATAGCACCTCTGATGCTGCATATTAGTCAATAAAATTTATCTAGGGGGGATTGTGAAGTACAGTATTCAGATGTACGGGACATCTTGTTCTCCAGACCTCCATTTTTGTGCTTGCGACGCCATTTTGTTGTTTACGAGTTAAATTTTGTAACTAGGGGAAAGTTCACGGTTGTTATGAAACCAGACTGTTCCAGTTTGAACAAGATATGAGATATGAGACCCTGAAGAATGTGCTATTGTTCTATTCTCTATGCTACGTAGATATGGACATTAATGTAGTTTCCGGTTTTCTTGCAATACTATTGGCTTATAAAGTAAATGTGTCACGACGATGCTATTGGTAGCTATGTACTTTGTATAATGAAGTAAAATACTATAAAAAAAGTGACATAATAAACAGGGTTAGCGATCTCCTTTGATCCTCCCATTCAGAGACACATCTCCATCTGGTCATTCCAGTTGCTAGCGACACTCTGTGGATTAATTTGTAAATCACTTGGTCAACCGTGAAGGGTTAATTTAGCCCTCCCACAATAGCTATCTCGACACTATGAGCGCCAACCGGTGGTCGGCGCTCATAGCAATGCTGTAATTCTGCTACATATAGCATATAGCATATATGTAGCAGAACCGATCGAGCTATGGCACCTTGCAGCCTCCCAAGGAGGCTATTGAAGCATGCTAAAATTGAAAAAAAACATTTTTAACCCCTCTGTGCCATCTGACGTACTATTCCATCCATATGACTTAGGCCTTCATTTCCATGGACGGAGTAGTACGTCATGCCGTTTAATGCGACATCGCAACTTAAGTCACGGTTATCGCATTAAAATTCCAATGCCATCTTACTTGTAGGAAGATGGTGTCGGGATCATGGGCTGCGTCCTCCCCCGTCCGGCCTCCCGATCGCTGTGATTGGCTGTTCAATTCTGAACAGCCAGTCGCAGCCTCGCTCATTGTTTCAGCCAATGAGATTGGCTGAAACAATGAGGTCCCAGGCTAGGATCGAGTACCAATGTACTCAATCCTAGGCCGGTGCCTGGCAACACCAGGCACCATCAAAAAACCCCCAGATTGGTGCGATGGTGCCAATCGCAGGGCACAGCAGCGGTATTATCACGCTGTGCCCTGCCGGTACCTGCCTGGATCGGACAGGCCCAGCAGGAGCGATTGGTGCGATTGATGTCATCATCGATCGCACCAATCACAGGGCACAGCTGTGGTCACAGTGTGACGTCTGTACCCTGCAGGTGACCTGCCTAGGAATCGGAGCTGTGAGCTCCGATCCTAGGCTGTTGCCAGGGTCTCCAGTGATTGGTGAGATCGATGTGACCTGTCACCTGCCTGTGACCTGTGTGACCACACTGCAGGGGTCCTCACACTAGCTGAGGATTTCTGCAGAGTGGTCACACTGCCAGAGCTCCTCCTGTGCTGGGATTTGTGGTGTCACAGCAGCCTGTGACACCACAATTCCTGCTGAAGAAAGACGACAGAAGAGAGACACTATAAGTGTTGATTCCTGACCCCTGCCCAATCTCTTCATCCCCCCAATCCTCTCTTCATCCCCCCAATCCCCTCTTTATCCCCTCCACCCCACTTTGCGACGTATCCGTGCACACATTTAGCAGCCGCCGAGTGTCGGTTGGTGACGCAGTTCACCGATCAACACTCATGCTCGCTTTTATTTCCCTCAGCCCCCTTTGCACCAACTCCGGACGCACATTCTGCAGCCGCAATACTTTGATAAGTGACGCCATTCAGTTATCAGAGCTCAGGCCTGCCGGTTTCTTTTTCACCCCCCTTTGCGCCACCTGACAACAACCATAAGTGTTGATCCCTGCCCAATCTCTCTTCATCCACCCAATCCCACCCCCTTTCCCTTCCCCTTCTCCCCCCTTTGCACATTTAGCAGCCGCCAAATTTTGATAAGTGACACAGTTCACTTAGCGCTCGTGCCAGCTGTGTTCCCATTTTTCTTTTTCACCGCCCCTTGTGCCACCCCTGTGAAGAAAGAAGACAGAAGAGAGACACTACAAGTGTTGATTCCTGACCCCTGCCCAATCTCTTCATCCCCCCAATCCCCTCATTACCCCCTCCACCCCACTTTGCGACACATCGGTGCACACACGCCGAGCGTCGGTTGGTGACGCAGTTCACAGATCAACACTCATGCTCGCTTTTATTTCCCTCAGCCCCATTCTGCAGCCGCCATACTTTGATAAGTGACGCAATTCACTTATCAGAGCTCGGGCCTGCTGGTTTCCTTTTTTTCACCCCCCCTTTGCGCCACCTGACAACAACCGTAAGTGTTGATCCCTGCCCAATCTCTCTTCATCCACCCAATCCCACCCCTTCCCCTTCTCCCCCCCCCCTTGCACATTTAGCAGCCCCCAAATTTTGATAAGTGACACAATTCACTTAGTGCTCATGCCGGCTGTGTTCCCATTTTTCTTTTTCACCCCCCCTTGTGCCACAACTGTGAAGAAAGAAGACAGAAGAGAGACACTATAAGTGTTGATTCCTGACCCCTGCCCAATCTCTTCATCCCGCCCAATCCCATCATTAGCCCCTCCACCCCACTTTGCGACACATCCGTGGACACACTTAGCAGCCGCCGAGCGTCGGTTGGTGACGCAATTCACCGATCAACACTCATGCTCGCTTTTATTTCCCTCAGCCCCCTTTGCGCCAACTCCGGACGCACATTCTGCAGCCGCCATATTTTGATAAGTGACGCAATTCACTTATCAGAGCTCGGGCCTGCCGGTTTCCTTTTTTCACCCCCTTTGCGCCACCTGACAACAACCGTAAGTGTTGATCCCTGCCCAATCTCTCTTCATCCACCCACTCCCACCCCTTCCCCTTCTTTCTCCCCCCCCCTTTGCACATTTAGCAGCCGCCAAATTTTGATAAGTGACACAATTCACTTAGTGCTCGTGTCGGCTGTGTTCCCATTTTTCTTTTTCACACCCCCCTTGCGCCACCCCTGTGCGCACATCCAGCAGCCACCAAATTTTGAGAAGTGACGCAGTTCACTTATCAGAGGTAGTGCCTGATGTTTTACACTTTTCACAGGCATTTTTTCTCCCTATTTACTTTTTTCTTTTCAGAATAGTTTGCACCAAGCACTATCCCCCCCACATAGTTATAAATAAAGTACACACAAAGCACCATATTCAGTGGAGGAGGCATATGCTTTCCTTGCCTCCGACACTCATAGCGAAGGAGAGGATACCACATTTCTATACTTTATGGATTCTTCATCCTCCTCGGTTCCTGTGGAACCGCCACACAGACGCTCCAGTACAGATGAGGCAGGACCCACCATTCCAGATGATGAACCAGCGCACCCCATTGAAGACCCTGTGTGGACCTTGCACCCCAAAAATTACAAGCCACTGATTCCTGATTTTGTGGCAGAATCAGGAATCAAGTTTGACACCACCGGCCTCACAGAAATAGACTTTTTCAATGTCTTTTTCTCTGAGGATTTTGTTAACCTCATGGTGGAGCAAACTAATTTGTACGCTCGTCAATTTTTGGAAACCCCGGTTCATCATATTGTAACTGGTCTCCTGTAGATGCAGTTGAAATGATGCAGTTTTGGGGCCTGGTCCTCCACACGAGGATCCTGAAGAAGCCTGAAATTTGGTAGTATTATAGTGTTGATATTTTATATAACGCTCTAGTGTTCCAACTGGTCATGGCCCGGACGCGTTTTGAGGCCATCCACAAATTCCTGCATTATTCCGATAATGGTCAGTGTCCCCCACGAGATGACCCCAACTTTGACCATCTGTTCAAAGTTTGACCGGTCATCGAACACTTCACCAAAATATTTGAAGCGTACGTGCCCAAAAGGGATATCTGCGTGGATGAGTCTTTAGTCCATTTTAAGGGAAGGCTCAAATTCCATCAGTACCTGCCCAGCAAGAGGGCCAGTTGCGGAATCAAATGCTACAAACTGAATACCTCAGGGCACACCCACAGGTTTAGAGTGTATGAAGGAAATGACACCAGGATTTGACCCCAAGTGTACTCCTGTTCTGGGAGTGGGAAAATTGTGTGGGATTTGGTGTACCCACTGCTGGATAAAGATTATCACCTCTACACTGAACTTTTATACCAGCATCCCACTCTACAAATCCTTCTCTGCGCAAGGTACCGCAGCCGGCACTACTGTCCGCAAAAATCAGAGAGGCTGCCCGAAGATGCTACTTGGGCAGATGATCAGAAGAGGCGACAGCAGAGCCCAGTGTAGCGACCACCTGCTGATGGTCATGTACAAGGACAGGAGGATGTCCTACTCTTGACCACCATACACGGTGAAGGCAGCATTCAGCACTGTACAGGGTACCTCTACACAGGTCGGGAAACCGGACTGTGTACTGGGGTAGTTAGGTGTCAGGTTTCTGCGTCTGCTCTGCAGGAATCCAGAGCCTCCCATTCTGCGGTCTCCTGCTGTCTTTCTACTGCAGAGGAGATTACTTTGCAGCAGACTGCTCCAGAGACTAAGTCCCTCTGTGCTCCTACTGGACATGCTCACGAGACGATCTCCCATTGGAGATCGCGAGTCATGTGCCCAGGTCCTGTTCCAGATCTCACTGGTCCATCTCGGAGATCTGGAAGGTCCCGCACGGCTATAAAAAGCGTGCATGGCCGTTCCGCCATGCGCTAGTATAGACTATACTTGCTATGTGTGAATGGTGACGGATGTATGACTCTGGTGACTGACTCATTATAAAACCCCTTCCCTCTGATAATACACATGTGGATAGGGAATTAGTTTAGCAGTCAGCGCCAGTCAGTGGCACACCTTAGGCCACTGTGCACACCGCACCTCTATGCTAGCGTCCGACATTGCGCTTGCTTTCCAGCTTTGTCGTCAAGCGGCAGTGTCTTACGACGCGCTGCAGTTGCAGCCCCTCTTGGTGCTCGCAGTAGCGACGCCGCACACACTGTAGGTCTAGAAGGACGCAGTTCCTCTGTTTTAGGTCCTGCTCCTGTGACCAGATACTGTGTGTGCATTTAACTGAGGCCTGTGATACTAACAGGCTCAGCGTTTTTTGTAAGTTTATGTTGCGGTGCCTCTGTGTATGAACAGAGCCCGCTCTGCGCACTTCGGGTGAAGTTGAACCCGTGCGCACTATACCGCCATATTGTTCCTGCCACCACTTAGCAGCAGTCATATCATCTACTGCACGGTGGACCCCGAGCGGCGAACGCACTTTATTATTATTTTTATTTAGTGCGTTCCGCCATTCCCAACATTATACTAGCGCCAGGGTCTGGCTAGTGATGGCAGAACAGCAGCAACTCTTACAGTATATTCGGCAGCTGGAGGGCCAGTTGGCTACTCTTGAGAGTGCTATCTCAGCTGCGAAATCCACTGAAGCTGCTGTACAGGCAATCACAGATGCGGTTTCACGTATGTCACGTCCTCCCACACGCCGACAGTTACCTGCCTCCCGTTGCCCAATAAATTTTCTGGCGATGGCGCCTCCTGGAGTTACTGGCTGCACGGTTCCCTACGGAACGGGCCAAGGTGGGGTTTATTGTTTCCCTTCTGTCGGGCAAGGCGTTGGAGTGGGCTACGCCACTATGGGAGCGTGGTGACCCAGAGGTTTGGACCGCTGCTCAGTTTTTGACAGCTATTAAGCAGGTCTTCCTGGGACCACGGGTCATGCACGACACCTCTCTTCAGCTACTTGCTTTGACTCAGGGATCCCTCTCGGTTAGTCAGTATGCCATTCGTTTTCGGACACTGGCTTCCGAGCTGGAGTGGTCTGACAAAGCCTTCATCCCTGTGTTTTGGAGAGGTTTGGCGGAGCATGTTAAGGATGCTCTCTCTAGCAGAGAGGTTCCTGCAAGTTTGGAAAAGCTGATTGCCATTTCCACCCGCATTGATCTCCGTTTTTCGGGGCGCGGACTGGAGCGTGCTCAATCCAAACGGAAGGTTACCTCAGCTCCCAACTTTTTTGAGCCTCTGGAACCACCCAAGCCAGAGACTCCACTCCCAGAGCCCACGGAGGTGTCTCGCGCCATTATCGAGGCGCGTCCGACACCAAACTCCATTTGCGGTTACCAATGTCTACACGCTGTTTCTCAGGACAACAGTGCCCCGCAATGGCCAAACTCTGTGCCGCCGGGCAAGACCTTTGTCCCTCCCCACCTTCGGCCGAAGGTTCTCGCGTGGGGACACGCGTCCAGGGCGGGTGGTCACTGTGGCTATATGCAGACCACAAAACTCCTGGTGGGGTCGTATTGGTGGCCGCACAGGGCTCGGGACATTAAAAAATATATTCAGGCATGCGCCTCATGTGCTCGGGTTAGCCTCCTTAAACAAAGAGTGGAGACGTCCACCGACACACTGCGGCGTTCCATTTCAACTTATGCTCCGGGCGGTTTTGCCGCGCCCATTGTCTCCCAAGCGTCCCTTCTTAAACCTGGCGATCTTGCCGCCTCTGATGCCTTCCACATGTCCCGGTTTTCCTTGTCACCTACCGGGACATCAGACTTGCCTTTTGACGAGTCTGAGGCCTATGCCTCTGATGGGGACAAGGTGGTGGATTGGAAGGCTCAGAGAAGAGGGGGCCCTTGGAGGAGGGGTAATGTTAGGCGTCAGGTTTCTGTGTCTGCTCTGCAGGAATCCAGAGCCTCACATTCTGCGGTCTCCTGCTGTCTTTCTACCGCAGAGATTACTTTGCAGCAGAACGCTCCAGAGACTAAGTCCCTCTGTGCTCCTACTGGTCATGCTCACGAGACGATCTCCCATTGGAGATCGGGAGTCATGTGCCCAGGTCCTGTTCCAGATCTCATTGGTCCATCTCGGAGATCTGGAAGGTCCCGCACGGCTATAAAAAGCGTGCATGGCCGTTCCGCCATGCGCTAATATAGACTATACTTGCTATGTGTGAATGGTGACGGATGTATGACTCTGGTGACTGACTCATTTTAAAACCTCTTCCCTCTGATAATACGCATGTGGATAGGGAATTAGTTTAGCAGTCAGCGCCAGTCAGTGGCAAGCCTTAGGCCACTGTGCACACCGCACCTCTACGCTAGCGTCCGAAATTGCGCTTGCTTTCCAGCTTTGTTGTCGAACGGCAGTGTCTTACGCTGCGCTGCAGTTGCAGCCCCTCTTGGTGCTCGCAGTAGCGACGCAGCTCCTCTGTCTTAGGTCCTGCTCCTGTGACCAGATACCGTGTGTGCATTTAACTGAGGCCTTTGACACTAACAGGCTCAGCGTTTTTTGTATGTTTATGTTGCGGCACCTCTGTGTGTGAACAGAGCCCGCTATGCGCACTTCGGGTGAAGTTGAACCCATGCGCATTATACCGCCGTATTGCTCCTGCCACCACTTAGCAACAGTCATATAATCTACTGCACGGTGGACCCCGAGCGGCGAACGCACTTTATTATTATTTTTATTTAGTGCGTTCCGCCGTTCCTAACAGGTACAACAAAACATGGGGGCATTGATCTCTCCGATCAACCCCTCCAACTGTACAATGCTTTGAGAAAAGACAAGGTGTGGTACAAAAAGCTTTCACGACGTGCACGCCACACTGATACGTCGTACCTTCAGTTCCAGGAGGTAGTGGTTAAGGCCCTGATGTTTGGAACTCAGGAAGGAGCGGGCCCCAGTACTTCTGGAACTGAAGGTGCTCCTATCATACCAGGTCCGTATTTCCTGGAAAAAGAGGAAAGTTGCAAAAAAGGTGCAGAGTGTGTTACAAAAGGGGTGTTAGGAACGGCGGAACGCATTAAATAAAAAATAATAATAAAGTGCGATCGCCGCTCGGGGTCCACCGTGCAGTAGATGATATGACTGCTGCTAAGTGGTGGCCGGCAAGCAGTATGGCGCAAATGCGCACGTGGGTTAAACATCACCCAGGTGCGCAGAGCAATCTCTGTTAAGTCACAGAGGTGCCAACAAAGACAAATACAATAAGGCTGAGCCTGTTGGAATCACAGTACTCAGAGTAAATGCACACACGGTATCTGGTCACAGGAGCAGAGTCAAAGACAGCAGAACTGCGTCCGTTCAGACCTACCGTGCGTGCGACGTCGCATCTGCAGATGCCAAGGAGGGCTGCAACTGCAGCGCGGCGTAGGACACTGCCGCTAGACGACAAAGCTAGTACCCAAGCGCAATGTCGGACGCTAGCAGCTGTGGATGATGTAGTAGTGGCGCGCTGGTGCTGACTCTAAGCTTAGTCCCTGTCCACATACGTAATATCAGAGGGAAGGGGTTTCAAATGAGTCATTCACCAGAATCATACATCCATCATCATTCACACAGTAGCAACTAGAGACTATACTAGCGCATGGCGAAATGGCCATGCACGCTTTTTATAGCAGCCGGGACCTTCCGGAAGCTTCCAGATCTCCGAGATGGACCAATGAGGTCTGGAGCAGGACCTGAGCACATGACTCCCGATCTCCAATGTGAAACAGTCTCATGAGCATGCTCAGTAGGAGGACAGAGGGACTTAGCCCCTGGAGAGATTTGCTGCAAGGCAATCTCCTCTGCGGTAGATAAAACAGCAAGAGACCGCAGAATGTAAGGGTCTGGATTCCTGCAGAGCAGACGCAGAAACCTGACGCCTAACATTACCCCCCTCCTAGGGCCCCCTCCTCCCTGAGCCTTCCGATCCACCACCTTGTGCCCGTCCGAAGGCAAGTCTGATGTCCCGGTAGGTGACAAGCAAAACCGGGACACGTGGAAGGCATCAGAGGTGGCAAGGTCGCCAGGTTTGAGAAGGGATGCGTGGGAGACAACGGGGGTGGCAAAATCACCAGGAGCAGAAGCTAAAGTGGAACGCCGCAGTGTGTCGGCTGGCGTCTCCACTCTCTGTTTAAGGAAGCCATTCCGAGCACAAAAGGCGCAGGCCCGAATATACTTTTTAACGTCCCGAGCCCTGTGCGGCCACCAATATGATCCCGCCAGGAGTTTTGTGGTCTGCATGTAGCCACAGTGACCACCCCTCCTGGAGGCGTGGGCCCACGCGAGAACCCTCGGCTGAAGGTGGGGAGGGACAAAGGTCTTGCCCGGCGGCACAGAGTTTGGCCAATGCGGGGCACTGTTGTCCTGAGAAACAGAGTGTTGACAATGGTAACCGCAAATGGAGTTTTGTGCCGGACACGCCTCGAGAACAGCGCGAGACACCTCCATGGGCTCTGGGAGTCGAGTCGAGTCTCTGGCTCCGGTGGTTCCAGAGGCTCAAAAAAGTTGGGAGCCGAGGTAACCTTCCATTTGGATTAAGCACGCTCCAGGCCGCGCTCCGAAAAACGGAGATCAATGCGGGTGGAAATGGCAATCAGCTCTTTCAAACTTGCAGGAACCTCTCTGGTAGAGAGAGCATCCTTAACATGCTCCGCCAAACCTCTCCAAAACACAGGGATGAGGGCTTTGTCAGAACACTCCAGCTCGGAAGCCAGTGTCCGAAAACGAACGGCATACTGACTAACCGAGAGGGATCCCTGAGTCAAAGCAAGTAGCTGAAGAGATGTGTCGTGCGTGACCCGTGGTCCCAGGAAGACCTGCTTAATAGCTGTTAAAAACTGAGCAGCGGTCCAAACCTCTGGGTCACCACCCTCCCATAGTGGCGTAGCCCACTCAAACGCCTTGCCCGACAGAAGGGAAACAATAAACCCCACCTTGGCCCGTTCCGTAGGGAATCGCGCAACCAGTAACTCCAGCTGGATAGAGCACTGGCTGACGAAACCCCTACAGGAGGCGCCATCGCCAGAAAATTTATTGGGCAACGGGAGGCGGGTAACTGTCGGCACATGGGAGGACATGACATACGTGAAACCGCGTCTGCGATTGCCTGTACAGCAGTTTCAGTGGATTTCGCAGCTGAGATAGCACTCTCAAGAGTAGCCAACCAGCCCTCCAGCTGCCGAATATACTGTAAGAGTTGCTGCTGTTCTGCCATCACTAGCCAGACCCTGGCGCTAGTATAATGTTAGGAACGGCGGAATGCACTAAATAAAAATAATAATAAAGTGCGTTCGCCGCTCGGGGTCCACCGTGCAGTAGATGATATGACTGCTGCTAAGTGGTGGCAGGCAAGCAATATGGCGCAAATGCGCACGTGGGTTAAACGTCACCCAGGTGCGCAGAGCAATCTCTGTTAAGTCACAGAGGTGCCAGCAAAGACAAATACAATAAGGCTGAGCCTGTTGGAGTCACAGTACTCAGAGTAAATGCACACACGGTTTCTGGTCACAGGAGCAGAGCCAAAGACAGCGGAACTGCGTCCGTCTAGACCTACCGTGCGTGCGACGTCGCAATTGCGGACGCCAAGGAGGGCTGCAACTGCAGCGCG
This sequence comes from Dendrobates tinctorius, assembly GCF_039654945.1. NCBI lineage: Eukaryota > Metazoa > Chordata > Amphibia > Anura > Dendrobatidae > Dendrobates > Dendrobates tinctorius. The sequence goes on along the minus strand of NW_027361910.1, from coordinate 18,567,095 downwards.
GCGTAGGACACTGCCGCTAGACGACAAAGCTAGTACGCAATCGCAATGTCAGACACTAGCAAATGTGGATGATGTAGTAGTGGTGCGCTGGTGCTGACTCTAAGCTTAGTCCCTGTCCACATACGTAATATCAGAGGGAAGGGGTTTCAAATGAGTCATTCACCAGAATCACACATCCATTATCATTCACACAGTAGCAAGTAGAGACTATACTAGCGCATGGCGGAACGGCCATGCACGCTTTTTATAGCAGCCGGGACCTTCCGGAAGCTTCCTGATCTCCGAAATGGACCAATGAGGTCTGGAGCAGGACCTGAGCACATGACTCCCGATCTCCAATGGGAAATCGTCTCATGAGCATGCTCAGTAGGACAGAGGAGAGATTTGCTGCAGCAAGAGACCGCAGAATATAAGGGTCTGGATTCCTGCAGAGCAGACGCAGAAACCTGACGCCTAACAAGGGGAATATGCAAGGACACCATTTATCAATGCGAAACCTGCCCCGAAAAACCTGGCCTGTGTATGAAGGATTGCTTCAAATTGTACCACACCTCCATGCACTACTAACTTACTTTACAGGAACCATAGATTAGTTCCAGAAAGGGGGCACATCTAGATAAATTCCTTGGGGGTCTGGTTTGAAAAAATGATGTCACTTGTGGCGAGTTTCTACTGTTTAGGCACATCAGGGGCTCTGCAAATGGAACATGACGCCCGCAGACCACAAGCGCCAATTCCATCAAAGACTGCATTCCAAAACGTCACTACTTCCTTTCTGAGCCCTGACGCGTGCCCAAACAGTAGTTTTCTCCCACATAAGGGGTACCAGCGTACTCAGGACAAATTGGATAACTTTTGGGGTCCAATTTCTCCTGTTACCCTTGGGAAAATAAGAGATTGTTACTAAAAGATCATTTTTGTGACTAATAAGTTAGATGTTTATTTTTTCCTTCCATGTTGCTTCTGCTCCTGTGAAACACCTGAAAAGTTAAAGTAAACTTCTTGAATGTGGTTTTGATCAGGTTGAGGGGTACAGTTTTTAGAATGGTGCCACTTTTGGCTATTTTCTGCCATATAGACCCCCTCAAAGTGACTTCAAATGTCAGGTGGTCCCTGAAAAAATGTTTTTAGATTTTGTTGTAAAATGAGAAGTTGCTGGTCAACATTTAGGCTGAGTTCACACGTGGCGTTTTTTTCGCGTTTCCGCGGCGAATTTAACCGCGCGATTTTGCCACGAAAATGCGAAAAATAAGCATCCCATGCATTCCTTTGGGATTCCGCAATGCTGTGCTAATGCTGCGGTTTTTACCGTGGCGGACGATGGAGTCGTCTCTGATGTTCAGGTAGGGCTCTCTGACCGATAGCGACTGTAGCTCTCCTACACGCCTTGCCGTAGAAATGGCCACCAAGAATGCTGCTTTGCACAGGAGGAGGTGGGGAGTACAGGAAAGGGGTTTGAATGGAGGTTCCGTGAGGCCCTTGAGAACCAAGTTTAAGTCCCAGGATGGGACCGTGATTTTCCTACTGGGATGAAGCCTGAGCGCTGAGGCCATGAATCTCCTTACCATCACTGGAGCTGCTGCAACCCCCCCAACCTACTGTCTCCTTTCCCCACCATCCTGTAGCATGTAAGCCCGAAAGGGCAGGGTCCTCTCTCCCCTCTATATCAGTCTGTGATTGTTGGTTTGTTTCCTGTAAGTGATATCTGTAATTTGTATGTAACCCCCTTCTCATGTACAGCATCATGGAATCAGTGGTGCTATATAAATAAACTAGCTGAAGAGCCCGGCGTTGCCTGGGCATAGTAACCAACTGTGGTTAGTTATAACAAATTATAATGATTATATTGCACATAAAAACATTTCACATCATATATTCAACACTACAGATTTGCAACACAAATTAACTAAACGATTACCCAAGTATTGACAGTATTTTATTTTCAACTCATTCAAGATTTTTGGTTTTTCCTTTCGGTGCAAAGATGAAGATTTTTGGCAGTTCCAACTCTTGAACAGACCACGTAAAGTTGACCATGAAGAAAAGCATGGAGATTGCAAATCAATCCCTACTACTTTCAAGGACTGTCCCTGAGCATTGTTAATGGACATTGCAAATAGCAGTTGAACTGGAAACTGGAGGCGTTTAAAATAAAAAAACAAATTAGATGGAATGAGTGGAATTCTTGGAATGAAAATGTCCTCTCCTTTGGCACATCCTGTTTCTGAGCTGTGTATCTAACCCTATCCTGTTTGATATTGTCTGTTGAGCTGTGTACCTAATCCTCTCCTGTGTGATACTTTCTGCTGAGCTGTGTATCTAATCCTATCCTGTATGATACTGACTGCTGACCAGTGTATCTAATCCTATCCTGTGTGATACCGTCTGCTGAGCCGTGTATCTAACCCTATCCTGTGATACCGACTGCTGAGCAGTGTACCTAATCTTATCATGTGTGTTACTGACTGCTCAGCCGTGTATCTAATCCTATCCTGTGTGATACTGACTGCTGAGCCGTGTATCTAATCCTATCCTGTGTGATACTGACTGCAGAGCCGTGTATCTAATACTATTCTGTGTGATACTGTCTGCTGAGCTGTGTATCTAATACTATTCTGTGTGATACTGTGTGCTGAGCTGTGTATCTAATCCTATCCTGTGTGATACTGTCTGCTGAGCCGTGTATCTAATCCTATCCTGTGATACTGACTGCTGAACAGTGTATCTAGTCATACCCTGTGTGATACCATCTGCTGAGCTGTGTATCTAATCCTATCCTGTGTGATACTGTCTGCTGAGCCGTGTATCTATTCCTATCCTGTGTGATACTGACTGCTGAGCTGTGTATCTAATTCTATCCTGTGTGATACTGACTGTTGAGCTGTGTATCTAACCCTATCCTGTGTGATACTGTCTGCTGAGCCATGTATCTATTCCTATCCTGTGTGTTACTGACTGCTCAGCCATGTACCTAATCCTATCCTGTGTGATACTGACTGCTGAGCTGTGTATCTAATCGTATCCTGTGTGATACTGACTGCTGAGCCGTGTATCTAATCCTATCCTGTGTGATACTGGGATCCCCCTGCAGTCTGTGTCAGAGGGTGGTCTGAGTTGGCATGGTAATAAATTGCGTTATTTCCAGCTTTACAGAAGGACGATAACACCATGTGGATCTAGTGGAGTGAGCCCTTAGGCCCGTAGGTGCCGTCATGTTCTGGGCCAGATAAGATTCAGTTATGGCCCTTTTTATCCAGTTGGCAATTGTACTTTTCGATACTTTTTTGCCCTTGTTCTGACCAACCAGATGGACAAAGAGGTTTTGGTCAATCCTAATGGGTTTGGATTGTTCCAGGTAGTATAGGATTATACGCTGAACATCCAGCATGTGGAATTTTTCTTCCTTTGAATTCACCTGGTTTTGGCAGGACGGGAGGACTACGTCCTGTGATCAGTGAAACTCCGGCACCACTTTTGGAAGAAATGACGGGTCAGGACGGAATACGATGGAGTCGTCTCTGATGTTCAGGTAGGGCTCTCTGACCAATAGCGACTTTAGCTCTCCCACACGCCTTGCCGTAGAAATGGCCACCAAGAATGCTGCTTTGCACAGGAGGAGGTGGGGAGTACAGGAAAGGGGTTTGAATGGAGGTCCCGTGAGAACCAAGTTTAAGTCCCAGGATGGGACCGTGATTTTCCTACTGGGATGAAGCCTGAGCGCTGAGGCCATGAATCTCCTTACCATCACTGGAGCTGCTGCAACCCCCCAACATACTGTCTCCTTTCCCCACCATCCTGTAGCATGTAAGCCCGAAAGGGCAGGGTCCTCTCTCCCCTCTATATCAGTCTGTGATTGTTAGTTTGTTTTCTGTAAGTGATATCTGTAATTTGTATGTAACCCCCTTCTCATGTACAGCACCATGGAATCAGTGGTGCTACATAAATAAACTAGCTGAAGAGCCCGGCGTTGCCTGGGCATAGTAACCAACTGTGGTTAGTTATAACAAATTATAATGATTATATTGCACATAAAAACATTTCACATCATATATTCAACACTACAGATTTGCAACACAAATTAACTAAACAATTACCCAAGTATTGACAGTATTTTATTTTCAACTCATTCAAGATGTTTGGTTTTTCCTTTCGGTGCAAAGATGAACAGATTTTTTGGCAGTTCCAACTCTTGAACAGACCACGTAAAGTTGACCATGAAGAAAAGCATGGAGATTGCAAATCGATCCCTACTACTTTCAAGGACTTTCCCTGAGCATTGTTAATGGACATTGCATATAGCAGTTGAACTGGAAACTGAAGGCGTTTAAAATCAAAAAACAAATCAGATGGAATGAGTGGAATTCTTGGAAGGAAAATGTCCTCTCCTTTGGCACATCCTGTTTCTGAGCTGTGTATCTAACCCTATCCTGTTTGATGTCTGCTGAGCTGTGTACCTAATCCTATCATGTGTTACTGACTGCTCAGCCGTGTATCTAATCCTATCCTGTGTGATACTGACTGCTGACCAGTGTATCTAATCCTATCCTGTGTGATACCGTCTGCTGAGCCGTGTATCTAACCCTATCCTGTGTGATACTGACTGCTGAGCCATGTACCTAATCCTATCATGTGTGTTAGTGTGTTACTGACTGCTCAGCCGTGTATCTAATCCTATCCTGTGTGATACTGACTGCTGAGCTGTGTATCTAATCCTATCCTGTGTGATACTGACTGCTGAGCCATGTATCTAATCCTATCCTGTGTGATACTGACTGCTGAACAGTGTATTTAATCATATCCTGTGTGATACCGTCTGCTGCGCTGTGTATCTAACCCTATCCTGTGTGATTCTGTCTGCTGAGCCGTGTATCTAATCCTATCCTGTGTTACTGACTGCTCAGCCGTGTATCTAATCCTATCCTGTGTGATACTGACTGCTGAGCCATGTGTCTAATCCTCTCCTGTGTGATACTGACTGCTGAGCTGTGTATCTAATCCTATCCTGTGTGATACTGACTGCTGAGCCGTGTATCTAATCCTATCCTGTGTGATACTGGGATCCCCCTGCAGTCTGTGTCAGAGGGTGATCTGTGTTGGCATGGTAATAAATTGTGTTATTTCCAGCTTTAGAGAAGGACGATAACACCATAGAAATGATAATAGGCCAAATTGTTTGGTGAATTGGAATGCGCAGGGTTAAAATTTTGCCTCACAACATAGCCTTTGATGCTCTCGGGTTCCAGACGTGTGACTGTGCAAAATTTTGTGGCTGTAGCTGCAACGGTGCAGATGCCAATCCTGGACATACAAACATACACACACATTGAGCTTTATATATTAGATGATAATAATAATAATAATAATAATAATAATAATAATAATCCATCGGTGGTTGGCTACATCCTGGTCGAAAACGGAGCTTAGAGCGGACACCTGAACTTTTAAGGTACTCGGCTTCAGACCCAATTCTAGCCCTTTTTGCAAAAAGTCCAGTATCTGAGATATATTTGGGTGGAAGGGGTCTGGTGTATTAGGGTGACACCATGAAGAGAAATTCTTCCACACTTTATTATATATGGCGTTAGTAACGGGTTTCCTGGACTTTTGCAAGGTGGCTATCACTGGGTCCAAGAGACCTTTAGCCCATAACACTTGGGCCTCAGCAGCCAGGTTCAGCTTCCGGGGATCTGGGTGACAAAGGGGCCCCTGTAGGAGGTCGTGTGACAGTGGTAGAGGAGTTGGTCCGTCCACCTGGAGCTCTATGACTAGATGGTACCAGCTCTTTTGGCCATAGTGGGGTAACCAGGATAGTTGTTACCTGATCGGCCCGGATTTTTCGCAGGGTCCTTGCTAGCAACGGTATCGGGGGAAAGGCGTATGCCAGTCGAAATTTCCATGCGTGGGCGAATGCGTCCACTCCCTGGGAGGCGTCCCTGGGATTTAGCAAGAAGTAGGATCTGGTTTGCGCATTCTGGCTTGAGGATAGCAGGTCCACTTTGGGCAGACCCCATCTGTCTATCAACATGTTGAAGACTTCCTTTTTTAGACTTCATTCTCCTGGCTGAATGCTCTTGCGGCTTAGAAAGTCTGCCTGCGTGCTTGCGGACCCCTTCAGGTGTACCGCTGTCAAGGAGAGATGTTTCTCGGCCCAGCAGAATATTCGGCTTGAGACTCCTCTCAGACTGTTGAATCTTGTGCTTCCCTGGTGCTTGAGATGGGCTACAGTAGTCATATTGCCCGAGCACACTTTGACGTGGTGTCCTGAGATCAAATTGTCTGCTGCCAGAATGGCCTTCTCCATCGCCCATAATTCTCTGAAATTTGAGGATCTGGTGCTCTATTGTTGACTCCAGAGACCCTGGAATGGAATATGCGACACCACAGCCCCCCAACTTTTCCTGCTGGCATTCTTTATAACTGTCACTAGGGGGGATTGTATCCAGCGTATTCCTCTGCATAGGTTCACTTGACTTAGCCACCAGGTTAAGGAGGATCTCACCTTTGCCGTCATCTAGATTCTTTTGTTTAAAGAGTTGGGATTCCCATTCCAGTTTCCCAGAACGTGAGTCTGCAGGGTCCTTAGCCCAACACACCAACTGTATGCAAGCCGTCATTGACCCTAGCAGAGACATGGCAGTCCGTAGGGTGTGACCTCTGTTTTCTGAAGTTCGAGAACTTTGCTATCAGATTTTTGCAATGGTCTTCTGGTAGGAAGGATGTTTGATTCGCTGAATCTTGGATGACCCCCAGAAATCTTATTGTACTCGAAGGCTGAAGCTGGGATTTCTTTTAGTTGGGCACCCAGCCTAGGTCCTGGAGGATTTCAAGAGTTTTGGACACCTGGACCCTGAGGATCTCAGCGGAAGGACTAATAATTAGCAGGTCGTCTAGGTAGGGTATGATGGCAATACCTTGTCTTCATATGTATACCATCTCTGCCATGACTCTGGAAAAGACTCTTGGGGCCGAAGAGATCCCAAAGGGAAGCACATTGTATTGAAAATGCGACACCTCCCGATTCAACCAAACCGCAAATCTTAGGTACTTCCTGTGTTGAGGGTGTATCGGGATATGGAAGTAGGCATCTTTTAGATCTATAGTCACCATGAAGGAATGAGGTCCTATCGGGAATGGCTGATTTTATGGACTCCATCTTGAATTTGCGGTAGGTGATATAGCGGTTGAGATTTTAAGTTTATTATAATCCGGGCTTGTCCCGTGGGCTTTTTCACTATGAAGAGACGGGAGTAATGCCCTCTTCCCAGTTCATTCGTTGGAACTGGGGAAATTGCCCGAGACCACCAGCTCCTGCAGCCCTGATCTCATTACGACCTGAGCAACCCGAGAGGGAGGGGAGGTGACTCTCAAGACCCAGAGAGGGGAGGCTTCGAATTCTATTAGGAGGCCCTCTTGGATGACTTTCATAACCCAGCCGCTGCTGGCAATAGCCTGCCAATTGTGAGCGAACCTCGAGAGCCTCCCCCCACACCAGGTCAGTTTCTCTGGTTGTGGTTGTTTGGGGATGAGAATATTTTTTGGTTTCCCCTTGGTGTTGCTGCAACTTCCTGTTTTTCCTTTCCCTTTAGACTGGGAAGGCCGAAAAAATGCTTCCGAGGTGGTCTTTGTTCAGGAAGTTTTCTATCTGTGGCCTTTTCCAGGATTTGATCCAATGCCAGCCCGAACACGTACTCTCCTTTGAAAGGAATGGAACATAGCTTTATTTTTGACGTTACGTCCCCGCTCCACATTTTCAACCAGAGTGCCCTTCGGGCCAAATTAGTCTGGACTAAGGTTCTAGCAGCAACACGGATTGACTCCGTTGAGGCGTCCCCCAAGAATCCAGTTGCTTTTTGGAGGATGGGCAGAGTCCAACAAATCCCCCCAGGAGTTCCCTGGGAGATGTGGTTTTCCAGCTCCTTGAACCAACAGAAGAGGGACCTGGCTACACAGGTGGATGCAATATTAGACCTGAGGGCTGAGGTGGAAGTTTCCCAAGATTTTTTCAAGAAGTCTCAATTTTCCTAACCATGGGATCCTTTAAGTGGGAGGAGTCTTCAAAGGGTATGGCAGTCTTTTTTGCCACCTCGACATCCACCTTGGAAACACCCCAGGTGATTAGATCTTCATTAAGGGGGAACCTATGTTTGAAGTCTGAGGGGGTGGTTAGCCATTTTTCTGGAAGCTCCCATTCCTGATTAATCATGTCTATGATACCTTTATGTATGGTAAAGCAAATTTGCTAGTCCATATGCAGCCCACTAAACAGTTCATCCTGAATAGATTGGGGCATGTGTTCCTCCTCCAATCCCATAATGCTTCACACAGCACTTACTAACTCAATATGTTCTGAAAAAAGATATTTCCTGATCTCAGGATTTTTACAGGGTAGGGACTCTACCCACCTACCCAAGGACAATTCATAAGAGGCATCTGATCCTGACTGATTGTTCCACCTGAAGCCTTCTTTTTAGGCATCGATGGGCCAGGTGAAGGCGGTGGTGGGGGAGGGGTGAGTGCAGCTAGAGGTTTGAATCTCCTGCTTCACAAGCGTACAGATCTCCTCAATTAGTGAGGGGTGCTCTGCTCTGACCACTGTCTGTACAAGACCGGCATAACTTTTTTGTCGGATCCTAGGGACAGCTTTACATTGCAGATGGCACATTTACGCCTATTCTCGTCTCCCTATAATAATGGGAGATAAGTATAAGTAGGGGAGCTGATGTTTTAGCCATATCCTCTATCAGGACCCATCCCTGCCACACTTACTGGTGTGGCACTGGGCTCTGCAGGTGCAGGGCATATTCTCCATGCTGGGAATCAGTCTTATCTGGGAGAAGTCTTCAGGCAGGTATATATAAAATGCTGCCCCACTGTGGGCAATCTGCCCTCCCCTCCGGGGTCCAAAGCAGGAGTCGGCATGTTCAGCATGCTTTGCACGCCATTCGCAGGGCAGAAAACCCAGAAGTGACATATACCTCCTGGGTGATACAACTTCCAGGTTACTGAACAGCACACAGGGAGGGGGGAGCCAACAGAGCTCAGAGAGGCCTCTGTGAAGGGGATCACCAGCCCGCTTTATCCCTGCGAGGGGACGCAGGTGGGCCAGGAAACGGTCCTAGAGGAGTCAAGGACAAGCCCCCAACCACCACTGCCCGGCAGGATCAGACACGTGACACCACAGTTGCCGGCCACACAGCATACCAGGAACCTCTCTATGCCCCATGGGGGAACAGGAAAGACACTGGCTTATGGGAGGTGTTTTTAACCTCTTGTGCTTCCTGTCCCCCATTAGGGTATGGAGACAACCTCCCATGCTGTCGTAGAACACAACTAGAGAAAAATGAGCTAGATTATACTCACCCAGGGGTGTTACAGGTCCAGAGGGAGTCATGGTCTGGCACCTCCCATCTTGCAGCAATGACGTTGTCTTCATTCCTGGCCATTACGGCTCTGGTGCATTGCTCTACCCTGTTGAGCAGAGTCCTGCAGCGCGCAGGACCTCTTCCGGCACCTGCGCACTGCAGTAATCTGCTCTGCCCTCAACAGGGCAGAGCAATGCACCAGCACCAGGCAGGGATGTAGAGCACGTCATCGCTGCAAGATGGGAGGCACTGGACCCAAAACGCCTGTGGGTGATTATGTTCCAACTCATTGTTCTTCTCTTTCAGGTTACATCAGGGGCTTATCTTCAGCATTGCATATCAGGGTTCCCCAACATCAGACCATGTTTTCAGGATTTCCTTAGTATTGCTCAGGTGAGCAATACAAAGGAAATCCTGAAAACATGATCTGTTGGTGGACCTTGAGGACTGAGTTGGGCAATTAAAACATTGCATCTGCACATAAATAGTATCCTTAAAAACATCAGCTCGGCATGCAAAAAAAAAAATAAGCCCTCACTCGAGATCACAAAAAATGGGAATGATACAGGTCTCTGTAAATGGAGCGGTTTTTTTTTTTAGCAGTCTTGGAATTTTTACTCACCACTTTAGATAAAAAAACCCTAGACATGTTTGCTGTGTATGAACTTGTAATGACCTGGAGAATCATAATGGATGGTCAGTTTTAGCATTTAGTAAATGGAATTTTTTTCCCGTTTGAGAACACGACATGCTAAAACCATGATGTCTTCGAAAGTACAACTCGTCACGCAAAAAAAAAAAAAAAAACCCTCACATGGCCATGTTGATGGAAACAAAAAGAAGTTAGGGCTGTGGGAAGAAGGGGAGCGAAAAACGAGAAAAGCTGGGGTCATTAAGTGGTTAAAGAGGTTTCCCACTGTATGACATCTGCTGGTTTGCAATATTGGTCTTTGATTCCTAAAACATATTGCCCATTTGTATCTTTACTACTTATAAAAGTAACCTTTATTAATACATTTTGCAGTGTTCCGCTTTATTGGGTTTTGCCAATAAACAGAAGACTGCTTACTATGGTGTATCAAAGGCTAGTTTCACACTAGCGTTACCAAACGCAGCGTCGAGTGGCAGCCCTGCGCTGGGTAATGCTAGTGTGAAACTAGCCTTAATTGACTCAGGCTGGTTCAGAGCACAGATTATATTTTGGAAACGAAAGCCATCAGAAAGAATTTCTGCACAAAAAAAAAAATAGAGACTCAAATGTTAATTTTTGGAATGCATTAACTTTAATGAATTAAAAAACAAAAAGTGCAGCAGAAGCATGATTCAGAGTTCTAGGACAGACAGCAATGCTTCAGTTACCACCCCTCAAACGCAAGACAAGGTGAAGAGTAGACTCCTTCTGAATATTATAGTCTGATAAAGTGCGCCCATCTTCTAGCTGCTTTCCAGCAAATATCAATCTCTGCTGATCTGGAGGTATCCCTTCTTTGTCTTGTATCTTGGCCTTAACATTCTCAATGGTGTCACTGGGTTCTACTTCTAGGGTAATGGTTTTGCCAGTCAGGGTTTTCACAAAGATTTGCATGCCACCTCTCAATCTGAGAACAAGATGTAAAGTTGATTCTTTCTGGATGTTATAGTCAGAGAGGGTGCGGCCATCTTCAAGTTGCTTACCAGCAAAAATTAACCTCTGTTGGTCAGGGGGAATTCCTTCTTTGTCTTGGATTTTAGCCTTCACATTCTCAATAGTATCACTGGGTTCTACTTCTAGGGTAATTGTTTTGCCAGTTAGGGTTTTCACAAAAATTTGCATGCCACCTCTTAAACGCAATACCAAGTGAAGAGTGGATTCTTTCTGAATATTGTAGTCAGAGAGAGTGCGGCCATCCTCAAGCTGTTTACCAGCAAAGATCAACCTCTGTTGGTCAGGGGGAATTCCTTCTTTGTCTTGGATTTTAGCTTTCACATTCTCAATAGTGTCACTGGGTTCCACTTCTAGAGTGATTGTTTTGCCAGTCAGGGTCTTCACAAAGATCTGCATGCCCCCTCTAAGACGGAGGACCAAATGCAAAGTTGACTCTTTTTGAATGTTGTAATCTGAGAGTGTACGGCCATCTTCCAGCTGCTTCCCAGCAAAGATCAATCTCTGTTGGTCAGGAGGTATGCCTTCTTTATCTTGGATTTTTGCCTTTACATTCTCAATGGTGTCACTGGGTTCCACTTCTAGGGTGATTGTCTTCCCAGTAAGGGTCTTCACAAAAATCTGCATGTTCTGAAACAAAGTTATTTAGAAATTATTAAATCTAGTGAGATTAACACAACAGGGAAAAACATAGAACATTAGAGTCAGAAGGGACCTCCAGAGTCAGCATCCAACTCCATGTACAATTCACTAAACCCATCTCAGACAGATGACTGTCCAGCCTCGGTTTTAAGACTTCCATTGAAGAACTCACCACCTTTCGTGGCAGCTTTTCCCACCCATTGATCAAGCTCTGCTCACAGCCCAGTTTCTCAGTGATTGGACCTATAGAAATGCCACCCGAGTGCAAAACAGCCGTTGTCCACCTTTTCTCCCTGCCATACCGTTTTATGGATGTCCATACGAGATGAAATAAAGGAATTTTTAACCACCAAGGAAATGGTCAGTACCACTCCAAAAAACTGCACATGATTACTGTTTGCTATTGCACTACAAAAAAAAAAAAAAAAATATATATATACTTATCCATCTCTGGCAAACAGAAGTTATACTAGTGCCTTTTAATTTCCTACATTACATTTGTTCTTCTAAAACTACCCCACCCCCATATAAAGAACTCCAAGCTTTCAATAGAATCTGTACCCCGCTGTGTGCCAGCTGAGCTTTATTTCTATATCAATGTAAATGCAGATTTCTCAGTAACGGACTGGCCAGGTAGTTATTACTGGACCAGTACATGAACGAAGCTAAATAAACAGTTTGAGCCTGAGGTGTGAAGTCATGCTGTGAGATTCCTTTTTAAATGAGTTATTAGTTTTATATTGATGGCCTAGCCTTAGGAAGTGTCACCAATATCAGATTACTGGGGGTGCAACACATGGCAACTGCAGTTTAGCCATTACCTGCTAGATTTGATAGTTTCCAGAATGGAACAGCATTGATCTGTCAACTTTATAGCACCCTGCAGAAGGTTACTGCAGGTCAGCCTTTTATCATTTAACTAGGGGCAAGCCTGCAGTATACAGGTGACAGATATGCTGTTCCACAACTGATTAGAAGGGGGTATCCAGTGTGACATCCCCAGCAATTTGGTATTATGACTTTTCCTTTGAAAAGAAACAAAGGTTTGATCTGTAACAAAGCCAACACATGGAAGGTCAGAGCCGCAGCCACCATGGCTTCATATGGATGTTTCATTTCTTTAGATTAGACTATGAAGCAGCTGCTGGGATCACATCACTTGAGCTTGCAGGAGGACATTGTGAGAACAGCACCTGCATCACATGTGAAAAGGGCCATTTTGTAAGCAGGAGACATGTTGAGAGAGGAAAGTTTTTCCCAACAGTGGAAAACCCCATTAACAGTTTTAAGAGTGTTTGCTTAAAAGGGGAAACCATCATCAGGTTTGGCTGATATGAGTTATGGCCGTTACCTTTCATGACTGATACTCAGCATTATAGAATTGTGGTGGGCTTGCCTCAGAAAAAGCAAGCGACAGGTTCCCTTTAACAAAACGATTAATGGGCTACAGAGAAAGTTCTAATAATCATAGGAGTCAAAGCTAAACATGAAGTCACTGATTGAGTTGTCAGGAAACGTGCATCCTGACATGCTTCTATGTGCTGGTAGTGCCGCTCACTGGGCCGATCATGGCGTGAGCAGTCCGAACCCTTTAGTCTCCACCCCGGCGACGGCAGTGATTCACATCACATACGCGGCCAGTAGTCACAGCTGTGGGGCCGGCAGCCCGGAACCATTAGAGGGGCCTAATCACCAGGTCGGACCCCTTAGAGCCGTGCGCACACACCAGCCCGTAACAATGAATTCAACAGGTGCCTTGCACAGGCGCGAACTCCTCCCCCTTGGGACACGCCCCCATTGTCCTCCCGCTTACGTCACAGCCAACGGTCATGGCGTGAGCGGGCGGATAGAGTCCCGACCGCGCACCATAACGTCTACAGCAGGCGCGCATCAACTACACTGACGACCAATGTGCCCACTACACAGTCCGCGGAGCAGGGGAACCTCGTGGCGTGGTAGCCCTCAATATACACAGCAAAGACCCACGAAAACGTCTCGTAAACATTTCATGACAAAGTATTACAGTCTGTCTTTATAGAGGTCGCTAGCCAGGACGGGAAAGAGCAGAGCACGTTAAAGTATACTCACTGTCAGCTGTAATGCCGCCGTCAACGAACAACCGTGTCCTGTGAGTCAATTGGCCTCAATTCAACGGGCGGTGCTTATATAGTACGCTCCGGTATCCATCCGCGGAACCACGAGACTGGGACTATTTGACAGCATGCTGTGGCGCTGCTTACAACGTCACACAAAGGGATATAGAACATGAAAGACGGCCGGGGGGTTATCGGGGCGTGATTATTACAGTGCGGTAATGTGTCGGTCACTGGTCCTATGTAAACGATACACTATGAAGAGAGGTACGTCGGCGGAGGAAGACAGAAAAGTGGCGCCCTGTCACTCACTGATGTGTGTGTGCTGCTGACACTTCACTAGTGTGCTGCTGACACTTCACTAGTGTGCTCCGCCTCCCTGCACAGCACGTGACGTGCCGGGCCCTGTGTGCGAGTTACTGAGCTTCATCCACAGACTCAGTCAGAAGCTCATTGTGTGGACATGACACGGGGTGTTCCTGACAGCACGAAAATAAAGTGTTCCTAGACATCTCATAATAGAGGAGTAATGTTCCTAGACATCCCACAATAGGGGAGTAATGTTCCTAGACATCCCACAATAGAGGAGTAATGTTCCTAGACGTCCCACAATAGGGGAGTAATGTTCCTAGGCGTCCCACAATAGGGGAGTAATGTTCCTAGGCATCCCACAATAGGGGAGTAATGTTCCTAGACATCCCACAATAGGGGAGTAATGTTCCTAGACATCCCACAATAGGGGAGTAATGTTCCTAGACGTCCCACAATAGGGGAGTAATGTTCCTAGACATCTCATAATAGAGGAGTAATGTTCCTAGACATCCCACAATAGGGGAGTAATGTTCCTAGACATCCCACAATAGAGGAGTAATGTTCCTAGACATCCCACAATAGAGGAGTAATGTTCCTAGACATCCCACAATAGGGGAGTAATGTTCCTAGACATCCCACAATAGAGGAGTAATGTTCCTAGACATCCCACAATAGGGGAGTAATGGTCCTAGGCATCCCACAATAGAGGAGTAATGTTCCTGGACGTCCCACAATAGGGGAGTAATGTTCCTGGACGTCCCACAATAGAGGAGTAATGTTCCTGGACGTCCCACAATAGGGGAGTAATGTTCCTAGACATCCCACAATAGAGGAGTAATGTTCCTGGACGTCCCACAATAGGGGAGTAATGTTCCTGGACGTCCCACAATAGAGGAGTAATGTTCCTGGACGTCCCACAATAGGGGAGTAATGTTCCTAGACGTCTCATAATAGAGGAGTAATGTTCCTAGACATCCCAGAATACGGGAGTAATGTTCCTAGACATCCCACAATAGAGGAGTAATGTTCCTAGACATCCCACAATAGGGGAGTAATGTTCCTAGACATCCCACAATAGGGGAGTAATGTTCCTAGGCGTCCCACAATAGGGGAGTAATGTTCCTAGACGTCCCACAATAGGGGAGTAATGTTCCTAGACGTCCCACAATAGGGGAGTAATGTTCCTAGGCGTCCCACAATAGGGGAGTAATGTTCCTAGACGTCCCACAATAGGGGAGTAATGTTCCTAGACGTCCCACAATAGGGGAGTAATGTTCCTAGACGTCCCATAATAGGGGGAGTAATGTTCCTAGACGTCCCACAATAGAGGAGTAATGTTCCTAGACGTCCCACAATAGAGGAGTAATGTTCCTAGACGTCCCACAAAAGGGGAGTAATGTTCCTGGACATCCCATAATAGAGGAGTAATGTTCCTAGACATCCCATAATAGAGGAGTAATGGTCCTAGGCATCCCACAATAGGGGAGTAATGTTCATCCCACAATAGGGGAGTAATGTTCCTAGACATCCCACAATAGAGGAGTAATGTTCCTAGACATCCCACAATAGGGGAGTAATGTTCCTAGACATCCCACAATAGAGGAGTAATGTTCCTAGACATCCCACAATAGAGGAGTAATGTTCCTAGACATCCCATAATAGGGGAGTAATGTTCCTAGACATCCCATAATAGGGGAGTAATGTTCCTAGACATCCCACAATAGGGGAGTAATGTTCCTAGACATCCCACAATAGAGGAGTAATGTTCCTAGACATCCCACAATAGAGGAGTAATATTCCTAGACATCCCATAATAGGGGAGTAATGTTCCTAGACATCCCACAATAGAGGAGTAATGTTCCTAGACATCCCACAATAGAGGAGTAATGTTCCTAGACATCCCACAATAGGGGAGTAATGTTCCTGGACATCCCATAATAGGGGAGTAATGTTCCTAGACATTCCATAATAGAGGAGTAATGTTCCTAGACATCCCATAATAGGGGAGTAATGTTCCTAGACATTCCTAGACATCCCACAATAGAGGAGTAATGTTCCTAGACATCCCACAATAGAGGAGTAATGTTCCTAGACATCCCACAATAGGGGAGTAATGTCCCTAGACATCCCACAATAGGGGAGTAATGTTCCTAGACATCCCATAATAGGGGAGTAATGTTCCTAGACGTCCCACAATAGGGGAGTAATGTTCCTAGGCATCCCACAATAGGGGAGTAATGTTCCTAGACATCCCACAATAGAGGAGTAATGTCCCTAGACATCCCACAATAGGGGAGTAATGTTCCTAGACATCCCACAATAGAGGAGTAATGTTCCTAGACATCCCACAATAGAGGAGTAATATTCCTAGACATCCCATAATAGGGGAGTAATGTTCCTAGACATCCCATAATAGGGGAGTAATGTTCCTAGACATCCCATAATAGGGGAGTAATGTTCCTAGACATCCCATAATAGGGGAGTAATGTTCCTAGACATCCCATAATACGGGAGTAATGTTTACTAGAAGGGCAATGCTAAAAAAATATTTGTAAAAAAAAAAAGTAACAAAAGGAATGACCTCCCCGTCGGGGAATCGAACCCCGGTCTCCCGCGTGACAGGCGGGGATACTTACCACTATACTAACGAGGATTGGCTTGGGATGTTGTCTGTGCATGCCTCACTTGATCTGCAAGAAATTTTGTTAAATGAAATGAGTTGTCTAAGGGGAAAAAGGGAAAACGGAGAAAAGAAAAACAACTTTAAAACACGAAATGATACAAAAGTGTATTTTATTAATTGATCAAAAATACATAGACAAAACAACGGTAGGAGGGAGACAAATATTCCGGAGGCGCACAGAGGACGCACAGCCCAAGGGATTGTAATAATAGTAGCAGCATGAATATAATAATACAACAAGAAAGAGCAAGTGTGCAATTAATTCAGTGGAACGCTGCTGCTGTATCATAATGTGAGTATATATGGACAAAGTGTACAAAAAGGACCCTCAGAAAGAGTAAGGCTGTGTTCACACACAGTGTTTTTTAGTGGTTTTTACTGTGGTTTTCACTATAAAACCGCTAAAAATAAGCTTCCCAGTCATTTCTATGCTTTTTGCACTTTTTGTGCACATTGATGCGTTTTTTTACCGCGAAAAAACCGCATCGCGGTAAAAAGCTCAGCATGCTCATTAATTTTGCAGATTTTTCCGCGGTTTTGGCTTCTTCCATGCGGTTTGAAACCGCTGCGGAAAAAAACGCATCAGAAACGCATCAAACCGCTGTGGAAAAATAGGTGCGGTTTCTGGGAAGGGATTCAGGTTTTTGAGCAGAAATTTTCTGCAACGTGTGCACTTAGTCTTATACCATGTGGCCGAGAAATCAAGTGAAGTGCAAATGCTGCCTCTAAATGAAGTGGCCGTATAGAAAACACCAAGTGTACTGACGCCACAGTGAGGTGGTATCAAAGGATCATCACATGATTACCTATGAAGGTAATCTTCCCCTGACGCCAAAACGCGCGTCGGGGTGGACTCACCCCTGGGACTGTATTGGACCCCCACTCACCATCCTTCATAGGTAATCATGTGATGATACTTTGATACCACCTCACTGTGGCGTCAGTACACTTGGTATTTTCTATACGGCCACTTCATTTAGAGGCAGCATTTGCACTTCACTTGATTTCTCGGCCACATGGTATTACTCTTTCTGAGGGTCCTTTTTGTACACTTTGTCCATATATACTCACATCGTGATACAGCAGCAGCGTTCTATTGAATTAACTGCTTACTTTCACGTTATATTACTATATTCATGCTGTGCGTCCTCTGTTGCGCCTCCGGAATATTTGTCTCCCTCCTACCGTTGTTTTGTCTATGTATTTTTGATAATTAATAAAATACACTTTTGTATCATTTCAGGTTTTAAAGTCATTTTTTGCCATGTATTTTCCCGATATGCCCGTCATTACATCCATGTTATATGTGTTTTGCCAGTGAAATCATTCTACCTTTAGGCTGTGTGCCCACGTTGTGTATTTTAGCGTTTCTGCAGCGTTTTTTCCACAGCAGAAACGCTTAAAAACGCTTAAAAAACGCATTCCCATGGGATTCCGCTGTTGCTGTGCCAATGCTGCGGATTTATTCGCTGAGGAATCGCATAGCGGTAAAATCCGCAGCATGTCCATTAATTCTGCAGAATCGCAGCAATTCCGCACCCATAGCATTGCATTGAAACGCTCACTTTACACATGTGGCTATGCCCACCATGCGTAAAGTGAGCGCTTCATGTGCTGTTGGTACCCAGGGTCTGGAGGAGAGGAGACTGTCCTCTCTAAAAAATAGAATTAAAATAAAAAATAGGGATATACTCCCCTTCTGATGGCCCCCGCAGCCCTCCCGGCTCTCAGCGGTGCTGCCGGCATCTTCCGTTCCCAGGGATGCATTGCGCGAAGGACCTCTGATGACGTAGCGGTCTCGCATGATGCTACGTCATCAAAGGTCATTGTCGCAAGGCATCCCTGGGAACGGAAGATGCCGGCAGCATGGCTGAGGGGCGGGAGGGCTGCGGGGACTGACGGAGGGTAAGACTATCCCTATTTTTTATTTCTTTATTTTTTTTATATTCTATCTTTTACTAGTGATGCCGCATAGGCAGCATCAATAGTAAAAACCTGGTCACACTTGTCAGCACTATGCTTGACAAGTGTGACCAACCTGTCAATCATTTTTCCAAGCAATGCTTCAAATCGCTTGAAAAGTGCTAGCATTCTGCAAGCTAAAAACGCTTGTGTTTTGCGGAAAACACATGCGAATCCCGCATGCGGTTTACCCATGGCAGGGAGTTGCGGCAATGCTGCAGACATTTCCGCAGCATTTTTGCAACGTGGTCACTTAGCCTAATTGTTGTTGTCATTTATGATTATTGCTTTTGCACTTTACATGTATATTTTGCCTTCTGAGTTGTGAACTAAGAGGAAAAAAAGGTGAAATTGTGAGCGCAGTGTGAGTAAGATTGAAAAGTAATAGTTGAAAAATAAAAAAATAATTTAATAGAAACCTCCCCGTCGGGGAATCGAACCCCGGTCTCCCGCGTGACAGGCGGGGATACTTACCACTATACTAACGAGGACTGGCTGTTGTTTGCAATTCGAGTCTTTGTACTGACACCGAAAACACAAATGGAGATGAAACTACAACTTCATGTGTGAGATGCTGTTTTTCTACTGAATCCATGTGGAACTAATGACATTAGAGTAAACAACAGTATCAAAACAAAATCTGCCGAAACCCGGGATCGAACCAGGGACCTTTAGATCTTCAGTCTAACGCTCTCCCAACTGAGCTATTTCGGCAATGTGACTACATTTTACACTAGATTCTATTATTCTACATGTGACAAACTATCATAGTGCAAGAGTAATCCAAGCCCGTATATGTTGAGTTCAGCGTTGTCTTTTACCGAGAGAAAGGAAAAAACAAAACTGACCCTCCCCGTCGGGGAATCGAACCCCGGTCTCCCGCGTGACAGGCGGGGATACTTACCACTATACTAACGAGGACTGGGTGGTGAGGTCTGACATTCACTGTCCTCTTCCATACACATTTGCTTCTCCCTCACATAGTTTCCAATACAGCGTACAGTGATATGTTCTGCACGCAAAGGGGATGTAGCTCAGTGGTAGAGCGCATGCTTTGCATGTATGAGGCCCCGGGTTCAATCCCCGGCATCTCCAGGGGAAATTTTTTTTTTGTTCTCTCCTACTTTCTATAAGGCTGGTACTATAGGCTAGTACTATACAGTTATTATGGATGCAACATGTCAAGCAGTCAAAGTTTCCTCACTGTTGCTACACAAATGAACCCTGAGGGTACGGAAATGGCAACAAACAAGTTGCAAAAAATTCAATAACGTATTTATGGTGACTTGCTTACCGGGGTCTAAGCACCTTTTGGGTTGCAATGAGACCCCATTAATTTGTATGGCTCTGGGAGGGCAACTCCTAAAGAACCTTAGCCATGTGACCAGGGCCGGTTTTAGGCAAAGTGGGGCCCTAGGCAAAGTTTAAAATGGGGCCCCAAATGCTAACGTATTGCACATCACAGAAGCATTTCGATTGTAGTTACATGCGCTGAGTTCAGGCTGCTAAATGAGTGTGATCAACAAAATTGTTCAACACTTGTTTCCCGGCCTCTTTCCACCGTCTGAGAAAGAATGATAGGAACAGAACAATCACTAATGGATCACTAAGGGTGTGTGCACACGTTGCGGGTTTTGCTGCGGATTCACAGCAGTTTCCATGCGGTTTACAGTACCATGTAAACCTATGGAAAGCCAAATCCGCCGTGCACATACTGTGGAAAATTCTGCAGATTTGTTGCGGTTTATTTTCCGCAGCATGTTACTTCTTTTTTTGCGGAACCGCAGCTGCAGTGTACGTTCCGGGACATACAAATCAATCTCTCATCCGCACTGCCAAACCGCACTAGAATCTGCATCAAATCCGCTGTACACATGCTAGGAATCCGCAGGAAAAATGCATGTGTTTTACCTTGTGGTTTCTGCCAAGAGATATGGATTCTCTGCAGAAAAAGCTGCAGACTAATCCGCAACGTGTGCACACACCCTAACAGATCACCATACAGTATCATGTTATCAGCAGCACATCTACAGTTTACACCAAATAGTCCTCCATATAATATAATGTGCCCCATAGTCCTCCATATAGTATAATGCAGCCCTTCCATAGAATATATGGCAAACCCCTCATAGGAAATAATGCAGCCCCTTATATAGCATAAAGTAGCCCCTCCATAGAATACAATGTAGCCCTCCTCATAGTATAATGCAGCCCCCCATCGAATATAATAAATATAATACAGCTCCCCCATAGAATATAATGTAGCCCCAAATAGAATATAATACAGCCCACCTCCCCATAGAATATAATGTAGCCCCCCATATTATATAACACAGCCTCCCCCTATAGAATATGATGTAAAATGTACCCCCCATGGTATATAACACAGTCCGATAGTATATAGCCCAGCACCACATGGTATATAGCCCAGCACCACATGGTATACAGCCCACCATGGTATACAGCATAGCATGGTATACAGCCCCCCATGGTATAATACAGCCCACCATGGTATACAGGCTGTATACCATGCTGGGCTGTGTACCATGGTGGGCTGTATAATACAGCCCAGAATGGTATAATACAGCCCAGCATGGTATAATACAGACCAGCATGGTATAACAGACCAGCATGGTATATAGCCCCCCCAGAATGGTATAATACATTCCATCATGGTCTAATACAGCCCAGCATGGTATATAGCCCCCCGAATGGTATAATACAGCCCATCATGGTATATAGCCCCCCAGCATGGTATAATACAGCCCAGCATGGTATATAGCCCCCCCAGCATGGCATATAGCCCCCCAGAATTTAATAATACAGCCCAGTATGGTACAATACAGCCCAGCATGGTATATAGCCCCCCAGCATGGTATAATACAGCCCAGCATGGTATATAGCCCCCCCAAAATGGTATAACACAGCCCAGCACACTATTATACAGCCCAGCATTGTATATAGCCCCCCAGCATGGTATGATACAGCCGAGCATGGTATAATACAGCCCAACATGGTATATTGTCCCCCCAGAATGGTGTAATACAGCCCAGCATGGTATATAGCCCCCCAGCATGGTATATAGCCCCCCTAGACTGGTGTAATACAGCCCAGCATGGTATATAGCCCCCCAGCATGGTATAATACAGGCCCTCCCCAAAATGGTATGATACAGCCGAGCATGGTATATAGCCCCCCAGCATGGTATAATACAGCCCAGCATGGTATATGCCCCCCCCAGAATGGTATAATAAAGCCCAGCATGGTATGTAGCCCCCCCAGCATGGTATAATACAGCCCAGCATGGTATATAGCCCCCCCCCAGCATGACCCCACAGTCCAGTACTCACACTGATTTAAAAAAAAAACAACAAAACACTCCTTACCTTCTCCTTGTGCCCGCACTGCTGGCTGCTCCTGTCTCCTCCTGCTCTGTCTGGCACACAGTGAGAGCGCGATGACGTCATCGCGCTCCCGCTGTGTCAGAGGCAGGGCGGGGAATGATGGGAGAGGGAGCGTCAGCTGACGCTCTCTCCTCCATCACTGCCTCCTTCAATGTGGCGGTGGCGGGAGTCGGCGCTGGGGGCAGGCGGGCCCCCCTGCCTGACAGGGGCCCCATAGCGGCTGTGTGATGTGCCGCTGGCTGGGGGCCCCTGGAGGAGCGGGGGCCCTAGGCAGCTGCCTGGTCTGCCTGCCCATAACGCCGGCCCTGCATGTGACAGATGTCACAGCCAAAGTCGGATAGTTGCCCGACCCCAAAGACTTACAATTACAGGCTACCATTAAGAAGACGAGCACAATACACAGAAAATATCTTTAATGTTTTTAAAAGTTCATGAATTAAAAAAAATATAAAATACCATTACAAAGAGCTCACATACACTTCTGGTGAGACTTCTGCTTTCACTTCTTTTTGCATTAAAGGGTTTGTCCAATACTCAGTCAACCCCTTCTCTATCCTTATGTTTCCCCCCCCCCAAGTAAAATAATTTTTGCGGACTAGGCTGGCACCACTACTGACCTGAGCATGATGTAGCTCAGTGTCTGCCCCCTTATAAATCCCATCTGGTGCTGTTCCAACAGTGTCAGCACTGGATCTCCCAAGGCGACATTGTTATGTCACGCAATCCCTGAGGCAATCAGTGCTGGATTCACTCTACTCTCCTTAGGATAAATCAAGACATCTAGAGGAAGTGAGCGCTGCTGCTCTCTCACTTTCTCCAAATGTCAATTACGTCCGTAGTAGAGTGAAGTCATGGCCGATTGGCTGCAGTGATCGCGTGACGTAACGATCTGATGCAACTCATGGGAGAGTCAGCGCTGACACCAAATGTGAGTATGCGTGTTATTTTACTGGAGGGAAACAAAGATTAAGAAAAGGTTGTCCGAGTAGTGGAAACTAAAGGATTTGGATGGTAAAAAGGGTTTTATCTCAGCCTAAGACACAAAGGTTAAAAGGGACCTAAAGCTGATCATACACACGTGATAGCTGTGAGACACTTGTTTGGCTGAAAGCTTTATCTGCCAACTCCACGATACATTTGAAGAGTTCACTTGGTAACGCATTCACGCGTTTCCAATGGAAGAGTGAGAAAAAGAAGCAGCAGCTTATCTCTGTTGGCACAAAGGGTCTGACATTGGTATTCAAACTGCATGTTACCTATTGGAGGGGTCTCAGGAGACCCCCATATGTTTTAGAGGGTCAGGTGCTGTTCCTGACATGTAGGGCTCGGGTGCTGCACTTAGGTGCTGTACTCTGGCTGATTATGGACAAGTCATTTCTACACAACATCCGTCCTCATCAGACAGTGTGCTCTGCACTATAGAGGCAAGGTGATCACCTACACCACCTCAGCTCTGACAATGGACCCTCTCCTGTGGAGCTTCAGTATATGACTCACTCGAACAAGCAGGACAGAAAGAAAACTGATTAAAACATGCCTAATGAACTGCGTCAAAATTGTCATGAAACATGCACCATAAAACGTGAAACAATTTGCCGAGTTGTAAATTCATGCGTCTTTGACAAATATATAATATACATCTTCCCTATGTGCTACCACTACTCCTAATTAGAGATGAGAGCCTTTTTTAGGGTCGAGTCGGGTTTCATGAAACCCGACTTTCGCAAAAATCGGGTCGAACGAAATTGGCCGACTATCGGGAAAAGTCGGAGGCCGACTGAAACACGAAACCCAATGCAAGTCAATGGGGAAGCAAAGTTGGCAGGGAGTGGAGGACAGGAAACACACCTACAGTGCCCATTTCAATGCCAAAAACATCAATTCTTATTACTGAAGCTTGTCAACCTTAATTTACTTCGTAATAATAGTTACGCATTGAAAACTGGGGGTTATTTGGCTAAAGGTGTGGGGGGGGGTAGGGCTGGCTCCAGGTTTCCATGTGCCCTGGGCCAAAGAGTGTCAGTGCGCCCCTTTAACACATACCACAACTCATGATGCTCCGATACGGCACAGAAATATAGGTATAGTACAATGACAAATACTTCACTGCTTACATGACATGACTGATCTATTTTAAATTGTACAACAGCTCAAAAAAAGGACAGTATATTACTCCATACAGTATTATGGCCACCACATTTTGCACCATACAGAATAATGAGCCCCATATATTTCTCCATACAGAATAATTGGTCACATATAATGTTCCATACAGTATATGATGAGCTCCACATAATGCTACAGTATATAATGGTCCCTATGGACGATCCTCCAGTGTGTTATGGGCCCAAATAATGCTCCATATGTAATGGGCCCCATTTCTAATGCTCCAGTGTATAATGAGCCCCATAAATGCTGCTCCAGTGTATGATGTGCCCCATTTGGAATGCTCCAGTATATGATGGGCCTCATGGAAATTGCTTCAGTGTATGGATGGGCCCAAATAATGCTCCATATATAATGGGCCCCATTTCTAATGCTCCAGTGTATAATGTGCCCCATAGATGCAGCTCCAGTGTCTGATCTGCCCCAATCTGGAATGCTCCAGTATATGATGGGCCTCATGGATGATGCTCCAGTGTATGATGGGGCCTAGTAATGCTCCATATATAAAGGGCTCCATTTCTAATGCTCCAGTGTATAATGGGCCCCGTAAATGCTGCTCCAGTGTCTGATGTCCCCAATCTGGAATGCTCCAGTATATGATGGGTCTCACGGATGATGCTCCAGTGTATGATGTGCCCAAATAATGCTCCATATATAATGGGCCCCATTTCTAATGCTCCAATGTATAATGGGCCCCGTAAATGCTGCTCCAGTGTTTGATCTGCCCCATTTATAATGCTCTAGTATACGATGGGCCTCATGGATGATGCTCCAGTGTATGATGGGCCCTAATAATGCTCCATATATAATGGGCCCCTTTTCTAATGCTCCAGTGTATAATTAGCCCCGTAAATCCTGCTCCAGTGTCTGATGTCCCCCATTTGGAATGCTCCAGTATATGATGGGCCTCATGGATGATGCTCCAGTGTATGATGGGCCCTAATAATGCACCATATATAATGGGCCCCATTTCTAATACTCCAGTGTATAATGTGCCCCATAGATGCTGCTCCAGTGTCTGATCTGCCCCAATCTGGAATGCTCCAGTATATGATGGGCCTCATGGATAATGCTCCAGTGTATGATGGGTCCTAATAATGCTCTATATATAATGGGCCCCATTTCTAATGCTCCAGTGTATAATGGGCCCCGTAAATGCTGCTCCAGTATATGATGTCCCCAATCTGGAATGCTCCAGCATATGATGGGCCTCATGGATGATGCTCCAGTTTATGATGGGCCCAAATAATGCTCCATATATAATGGGTCCCATTTCTAATGCTCCAGTGTATAATGGGCCCCGTAAATGCTGCTCCAGTGTCTGATGTCCCCCATTTGGAATGCTCCATTATATGATGGGCCCCATTTTTAATTAACCCAGGCATGGTATGTGAAAAGAGTTCCATTGAGTAATCTGAAGTGTGTGCTGCCGCATCCTTCACTTTTGGTGTGGGTGAAGGACACAAGGAAAGGGGTTGCTCCTGACCAGAAGCCTGCACTGACAACTCAGTGCTTGCATTTTTTAAAACTTCAGAAGAGGAGGCAATAAAGCTGGAGGCTGTGTCAGCAATGTAAGCCAAAAACAGTTCCTGATGCTCCGGCTTTAAAAGCAGTCTACCTACTCCCAGAAAAGGGAGCCTTACAGGCCTTCCAGAGCTACACCATGATGCAGGCTCAACACCTCCTGCCTTAGCTGGTATTGTGTTTTGGCACTACCAGCAGATGCACCACCACCATCAGTACCAGGTAGCCCCCCACGTCCACGTCCCCATCCTCTTCCACCATACTTCCTCATGTTTTGGAAAATGGACCAAAAATACCAGCAGATATATGGTACTGTATCAGAAGCGTACAGCTCTATACAGTCTAGGGATAACAGTAAATCTCTGTATATATTTCATGAGTCATACACAGACGCTCACAGGCTCAGTATGGATTACACAATAAAAAAAGTTGAAAAAGGGTACAGTATCACCAGATACAAGGTATATATAGTATAGTGTAAACATTATGAATCTCCGTATACATTTCAGGAGGCAGACACAAATGCTCTCAGGCCCAGTATGGATTACACAAGAATATGAAAAGCTGTAAATGGGTAATGTAACACAAGCGTACAGCTGTATACAATGTTGGGGTAATCTTAAAGCTCCAAATATATTTCCGGAGTAACAGACAGACATTCACAGGCTCATTATGGATTGCACCAGAATCTAAATAGCAAAAAAGGTTACTGTATCAGAAGCGTATAGCTGTATACAGTGTTGGCCAAATTTGAAATCTCGGTATATATTTCCGGAGTAACCCTCAGACACTCACTCAGTCAGGGTTTGACCATAATGAAAAATGTTGTAAAAAAGGTACTGGATAACAAGATACCAAGTATATATTATAGGGTACAATTGAAATCTCCATATACATAGTCCCGTAGTCACTCTCAGACGCTTACTCAGTATGAATTTGACCGTAATACTAAATGTCGAACAAAGGTACTGTATAACAAGATACAAGCTGTATCGAGTATAGGGTAAAAATTGGTATCTCCGATTCACCGTGTATATAGAAGGTGTAAACCACACACGCTCACTCACTATGGATGATACCGTAATAAAAAATTTTGAACAAAGGTACTGTATCAGCACACACCAGATGTATCCAGTCTAGGGGTAATTGTAAATTTACGTCTATACTTCCGGAGTCAGACACTCACAGGCTCACTATGTATTACACCAGAATTTAAAAAGTAGAAAAAGGGAAAGGTATTCGAAGCGTACAACTGTATACAGTGTTGTGGTACTTTTAAATCTTCGTATATATTTAAATCTCAGAAAGCCAGAACAGACTCTCCGCTACTGGAAACTACATGGATACAAGTACAGACGGAAAGTCGAGTGTTAGCAGAAATTTGGGAATTACTCATAGCGGGAAAACCTCCCAGTAGATATTGAAGAGGCGATGCAGACCCTCAATTACTGTGTCTGTGGAGACAGCGAAAATGGTTCTTTGTGAAGAAAGGATTGCTTTATCGCAGTAGCGTGGATCACATCACTGTAACACGTCTCCATCAAATTGTGATCACAGGGAGAGATGTAGACATGGTCCTCACTGCCAATCATGATGTGTCTGGTCATTTTGGAGTGCAAAAGACAGAAGCCACAGGCCGTAGGCGATTCTATTGGATTGGCATGAGAGGAGACATTGTCTTTTGTAGGTTTTATATTTTATGGCCAATGTCAACATGCATTTATACGCTACATGTGTATCATCTCAAACCAAGCTCAATTTTTGTGTTTTTTCTTTGTATTTTTTGCATTCTGTGCAAGCTGGGGTGTGGCCTCCCTCTCCTGAGCTGGAAATTGTATATAAGGCTTCCCCAGACTGGTGTCTACTGTTTGGGACCCAGTCCTTTTGTCTGCCCTTGTTCACACACTGAGGTCAACTTTGACACAAAGCAAGGTTTTTAATATTAGACAGTGTAGGACTATCCCGAACAGAGTTACCTTGTCGTGGTGGGATGGCTTTCATGCTACTTTTGATCAAAAACAGTATTACTAAAAACTCTGTATTATTTAGATGCACTGTTGCTTTTACTTATTTAGTTACAGCAGGGTTTTTGCTCACTTTGTCTTTTGCAGGTTTTATATTTTATGGCCAATGTCAACATGCATTTATACGCTGCATGTGTATCATCTCAAACCAAGCTCAATTTTTGTGTTTTTTCTTTGTATTTTTTGCATTCTGTGCAAGCTGGGGTGTGGCCTCCCTCTCCTGAGCTGGAAATTGTATATAAGGCTTCCCAAGACTGGTGTCTACTGTTTGGGACCCAGTCCTTTTGTCTGCCCTTGTTCACACACTGAGGTCAACTTTGACACAAAGCAAAGTTTTTAATATTAGACAGTGTAGGACTATCCCGAACAGAGTTACCTTGTCGTGGTGGGATGGCTTTCATGCTACTTTTGATCAAAAACAGTATTACTAAAAACTCTGTATTATTTAGATGCACTTTTGCTTTTACTTATTTAGTTACAGCAGGGTTTTTGCTCACTTTGTCTTTTGCAGGTTTTATATTTTATGGCCAATGTCAACATGCATTTATACGCTGCATGTGTATCATCTCAAACCAAGCTCAATTTCTGTGTTTTTTCATTGAATAATGGTGGCAGGAATGTCACACGTCTGTGACTATCACAACTGTGAAAGGTCATCATAAAGCACCACTGCATCCACTTGTAAGTTGATGTCCATTACAAATGGTAGCCATTGATCATCTGAAGGTAGAGGCCCGCAGTACAGGCCATAGCTACATCTTAACCATCATCGATCAATACACCAAATTTCTAGTGGCCGTCCCTGTGAAGGATTTAACTGGCCAGACTACACAGCGGTGGAGCAGGGAGAGGTAAGTATTGCACCTTGCAAGTGCTGTGGCCATGATCAAGCACGGGGGGCACACTCGCGGGCTACAGTACTGGCACAGGGCCCCTCATAGTACGCTGGTGTGTCTGACGGCGAGTGGGCCCCCCCACCATCAGAGACACTGTATTGTACTATGAGGGGCCCTGTGCCAGTGCCGTCGGCCATCAATGGGCCCATCCACCTGTTCAGAGCAATGGCACTTGCCCGGGTGCGCCAGGTGTTGACCCCAGCCCTTGGGGGGGGATGTGCAGCCCAGTTAGGGAGGTTTAAAAAATGGCATATGTTGATGTGTAGGCTGGACATTCAGGTGCTGCAAATGGCGGAATTGTGCAAGTCCGAGGAAGAGGAGGACAAAAGCGAGGCAGTTTTCTGGCAACCTATGTGTCATCAGGGGAAGGTGGGACAAAATCCTTTGAAACCCATGCATGGTTCATTTTAATGAAGGTTAGATCTTCAACATTTTAGGTCGACAGACGAGTCCTTTTTTCTGTCAGGATTGATCCAGCAGCACTGAAGACTCTTTCAGATAACACACTAGCAGCAGGGCAAGCAAGCTTCTTGTAAGGCATAGTGTGCCAATTCAGGCCAGGTGTCCAGTTTAGAGGTCCAATAGTCAAAGGGGAATGACCTGTGAGGGAGAACATCGATATGGGAGAGAAGTAGTTTGTAACCATACTTTAGTTGACAGCAGTCGTGAGCGGTACTTGAGAAATCATTCCACAACATGGTCTTTAAACCCCTGTCTCCAACGCCACTTTGGCTGTGTTCACCACGAACACCTCTTCCATTGTGCCCACTTCGGCTCGTGGGTGAACCAGCACCGCTGCTGTGTGCTGGGAAAGCCTCAAACAAACGGTTTACCAGAGTTGCTTGTTTGTTAGCCAATATTATCTCTAGGTTCTCCTGTGGCTTGATGTTGTGTAATTTGCCTTTGTAGCGTGGATCGAGGATGCTGGCCAGCCAGTAGTCGTCATCCTTCATCATTTTGGCAATGCGGGGGTCCCTTTTGAGGATCCGCAAGGCATAATCACACATGTGGGCCAATGTTCCAGGTGTCAATAATGCACTGCCACTGCTGGGTGGAGGAGCACTTTCTGGCAAATCCACATCCCTACAGTCACGCACAAACACTGTACCTGACCTTGGAACGCCAACATTTTCTCTTGCCCCCTGAGAAGCATCCTCCTGCCCAAAATTATCACCCCCCTCATCTCCCTCCTTCCTCTTCTTCCTCCACCTCGTCCAGGACAGTTCCCTGACCAGACAATGGCTGACTGTCAGCAAGGCTTCCCTCCTCCTCCTCCTGTTACTCCTCCGCTGCAGACGCCAGATCCTTAATGTGCATCAAACTTTGCATGAGCAGACGCATAAGTGGGATGCTCATGCTTATGATGGCGTTGTCTGCGCTTACCAGCCGTGTGCATTCCTCAAAACACTGAAGGAATTTACAGAGGTCTTTCAGCTTTGACCACTGCACACCTGACAATTCCATGTCTTCCCTCAAACTGCCTGCCCGTGTATCCTCCCACAAATGCATTACAGCCTGCCTCTGTTCGCACAGCCTCTCAACCATGTGCAGGGTGGAGTCCCACCTTGTTGCAACGTCTATGATTAGGCGGTGCTTGGGGAGGTGGAGCAATCGCTGCAGCTTCTGCATACGAGTGGAGTGGACGTTTGAGCGACGGATGTGTGAGTACAGTCTTCGCACCTTATGGAGCAGGGATGTTAACTCTGGATAATTTTTAAGGAAGCACTGCACCACCAGGTTCAAAGTGTGAGCCAGCCAGGTATGTGTGTGAGTTTTGCACGGGCTATGGCTGCCACAAAATTACATCCGTTATCATTGACTACCTTGCCTGGCTCAAGATGTAGAGTGCCCAGCCATGACTCAGTTTGTCCCTGCAAGTAGTCGGCCAGTACCTCCGCGGTGTGTCTGTTGTCGTCCAAAGACATCACCTTTAACACAGCCTGCTGACGCTTACCACTAGCTGTTCGATAGTGGGACACCTCGTGTGCAACACCGCCAGCTGTGGATGGAGTGCTCGTGCGACTGCGCTCTGTGGACGAGCTTTCGCTTATGGAGGAGGAGGAGGGTCGAAAGCCTACAGCCAACTGTTTCCTATACAGTGGGCTAGGCAGCACTGTTCCACCGCCGCTGTCCCCTGTGGAGCCTGCATCCACCACATTAACCCAGTGCGAAGTGATGGACACGTAACGGCCCTGGCCATGCCTACTGGACCATGCATCTGTTGTGAGGTGCACCTTTCCACTCACTGATTGCTTGAGTGCATGGACAAAGTGGTCTTTCACATGCAGGTGGAGGGCTGATATGGCATTTCGAGAAAAGAAGTGCCGACTGGGTAGGTCATAGCGTGGGACTGTTTAGGCCATAAGCTCGCGGAAAGCTTCGCTTTCAACCAAACGGTAGGGCATCATCTCTAATGAGATTAGTTTGGCAATGTAGGCGTTCAAAGTGTACGTGGATGAGAGGATGAGGATGAGTACTTTCTTGTCCTACTCAGAGTGTCTGGTAGGGTGAGCTGGACTGGAGAGCTGCATATGGGGGAAGTAGCGGTGGACCGGACGGAGTGAGAGGGGGTTGGTGATGGTATTGGTAGTGATGGCCTAGATGCAGTGTTGTGTTGCAAAACCATTGGATTCCCTGAGTGCTTTGGCCTTGCGACGACACCTCAACATTTAGTGCTGGTGGTGTGCTTAACGGTGGCGGTGGTCTTACAGTGGGGGAAGCAATGGAGCGTTGCTGGCTACCTTCAGTCGGAGCAGGTGCACATGTGCTACCTGAGGTTTTGTAGTCCGTCCACGCTTGCAAGTGCATGTTGATTAAATGTCTAAGCATGCAAGTGGTATTCAAATTTCTGAGTTGTTTACCTCGGCTAAAGGTCCTTCCGCACTTCTTACAGGTAACCTTTGCCTTATCAGTAGGATATTGGACAAAGAAGTGCCACACTGCACTCTTCCTACTATGGTATACATTTTCTGGCCTTGCACGCTGTGCTAAGTTGACCGTCTGGCCAAGCTGTCCTGCAACTCTTTTAGTTTTTGGTCCACGTTTTTGGACAGCTACGGGCCTGCCAGATAACCGCTGCTGCGATGTCAATGCCTGCTGCGGATCCTTCTCCTTATCTGAACTATTGCCAGCGCCACCCTCCTCCACCAATGGATGCCAATCCAGGTCAAGAACTGGGTCATCCATCACCTCCTCTTCAAAGTCATCTGCACCTTCCTCTTTACCTTCCTCTGTGTCACCGTGTAAGGTGGTATAGTACGCGGGAAGGGGCACCTGAGTTTCATCAGGGTCAGATTCTGGCTCAATAGACTGCGAGGGCAATGTAGTGCTCTGTGTCAATGTACCAGCAGAATCATCTAGCAGTGTCTGTGCATCAGTGCACTCCATGTCAGATTCATCTTGGACTGGGGAATTCAGGATTTGACTGGATAACCCAGGCATGGTATGTGAAAAGAGCTCCATAGAGTAATCTGAAGTGTGGGCTGCCGCATCCTTAACTTTTGGTGGGGGTGAAGGACACAAGGAAAGGTGCTTTTCCTGACCAGAACCCTGCACTGACGACTCTGTGCTTGCAGGTTTCGAACGTTCAGAAGAAGAGGTAATAGAGCTGGTGGCTGTTTAGGCAATGTACGCCAAAACCTGTTCCTGATGCTCGGCTTTAAAAGCGGTTTTCCTACTCCAAGAAAAGTCTTAGTTACTCACCGGTTAACGGTATTTTTCGGAGTCCATGACAGCACCACCTGAAAGAGGGGATCCGCCCTTCAGGAACAGGAAACCTACAGATACAAAAAGGGCGGCACCTCTCCCACGCATCAGTTGGATTACAGAGCACAAGAGGACCTCCAAGGTTAATGGCATGATTTATGTACAATACTATTACCACTTAATTATTTATCACCAGTGGACATATACAAGAGGAAGACGTGCACACCCAAACTAACTAAGGGGCGGGAATCTACGGGTGCTGTCATGGACTCCGAAAAATACCGTTAACCGGTGAGTAACTAAGACTTTATTCGGTCGTCCATGACAGCACCACCTGAGAGAATTACAGAGAGTAATAACTACTTTAGGGTGGGACTACAGCCTGCAGCACCCTTATACCAAAGGAGAGGTCTGTGGAAGCACCCAGGTCTAGCCTATAATGACTATAAAAGGTGCTCGGAGAGGACCAAGTAGCCGCCTTACATATCTGGTCAATGGAGACTTCCGATCTTTCGGCCCACGAGGTCGCCATGGCTCTGGTGGAATGCGCCCTCAGCTTCCCAGGTGCCGACCTGCCTTTTGAGGTGTAAGCTATTGCAATCCCCTCTCTAATCCACCTGGCTAGTGTATTTTTTGAGGCTCTAAGACCTTTCCTAGGGCCTTGATGGGAGACAAACAGGGCATTATCTTTCTTCCAGGGATCGGTAACTGCCAGATATTCTATGAGGCATCTCCTAACATCCAGGGAGTGTAGTTTCTTTTCCTTCTCGTTAGCTGGATTAGGGAGGAAGGATGGAAGGACTATTTCCTGTGTCCTATGAAAGCTATAAGCTACCTTAGGTAAGTACTCTGGGTCAGGCCTAAGTATTACCCTATCGTCTTTAAACTGTATATAAGGAGGACGCCTAGATAAAGCCTGGATGTCGCTTACTCTACGAGCTGACGTCAGAGCTACCAGGAAGGCTACTTTGAGGGACAGGAATTTTATGGAAGCTGATGAGATAGGTTCAAATGGAGCTTCCGTCATAGCTGTGAGGACTAGGTTCAATCCCATGGCATGAATCTATCTTTCACTACTGGTCTGGATCTACCTGCCACCTTAATGAACCTACTGAACCAGTAGTTTGCAGCTAAAGAGGGCCCCCAAGGCTGATACCTGTACTTTAAGGGTACTGGTGGAAAGCCCCATGTCCAGACCTTTCTGTAAAAATTCTAAGATTTGAAGTATAGGCGCTGAATCCCCAGGTACTACTCCTGAGTTCTGAAGGAATTTTTTCCAAATTCTGACGTAAATTTTGGTCGTAATGGTTTTTCTACTTTTAAGTAGGGTGTTAATCAGGTCTGGGGAGAAACCTTTATCTTTTAGCAGTGACCGTTCAAACTCCACGCCGTCAGATGCAGGCCAGTCACCTGAGGGTGGAAGACTGGCCCCTGGGATAGGAGATCCGGGATGTCCGGAAGAACCCAAGGATCGGACACCGACATGGTCCTGAGGCATGAGAACCATGCCCTCCTGGGCCAAAATGGAGCGATAACTATAACCCTTGCCCTGTCTTTCCTGATTTTCCTCATCACCAGGGGTAGTAGAGATAGGGGAGGGAAGGCGTAGGCTAGCCTGAAGTCCCACTTTATCAGAAAGGCATCAACCGCCAGAGGATTCTCTCTGGGGTTTAGGGAGCAGAATTGTCTTATCTTCTTGTTCTCCTTGGTGGCGAAGAGCTCTACCTCTGGTTGCCCCCACTTTTGTACAATCAGGTTGAAGATGGAGGTTTTTAGGGACCATTCTCCTTGCTTTAGCAGATTGCGGCTTAAGAAATCTGCTGTGATGTTTTCTTTCCCTTTTATATGTAGCGCTGTTAAAGATAGAAAATGCTGCTCTGCTAGCTGGAACAAACGCTCTGCTACATTCACCAGGCGTTTGGAGCGAGTCCCGCCTTGGTGGTTGATATAAGTCACGGTGACTTGATTGTCGGAGAACACTCGCACGTGATGGCCCTGTAGATACACAAGGAACTTTTTAGCTGCCTGCTCCACTGCTGTCAATTCTTTCAGGTTAGACGACATTTCTATCTGATGATGCTCCCATAGGCCCTGGACCAGAATGTCACCCATGTGAGCCCCCCAACCGGAAGGGCTTGCATCCGTGGTGACTATGCGGGTTATGTTATACTCCCAGGGCACCCATCTGGATAAATTATCCTTCTCTAGCCACCACTCTAGGGACTCCCTTGTGTTTCGGGACAAGGTTAGCTGGCCCTCCAAGTAACCCCCAAGGATTCTTTGATGTAATAACACCTCGCCCTGTAGTTTCCTTGCATGAAACTGGGCCCACTTGACTGCGGGAATACAGGACGAGAGAGAGCCCAGAAGGGACATGGCTTTCCTGAGGGACATGGTGGGGTTATTGGAAGCGTTCAGGACCTGATAGTGTAGGCGAACAAGGTTCTCCGGAGGCAGACGGCATTCCTGTTTCTCAGAATCTAGGATTAGGCCTAAGAATTGCTGGACTCTCATCGGCTGTAACCGAGATTTTTTGATGTTAAGCAACCATCCTAACCGCTCTAA
The DNA here is from genome assembly GCF_039654945.1 of Dendrobates tinctorius. Taxonomy (NCBI): domain Eukaryota; kingdom Metazoa; phylum Chordata; class Amphibia; order Anura; family Dendrobatidae; genus Dendrobates; species Dendrobates tinctorius. Next base: position 18,532,115 of record NW_027361910.1, on the reverse strand, counting down.
GGCAGACATTGCCCTTTGTAGCTGTTCCAAACAATGTTCCGCCGTTTTGCCTACAGTAAGGAAGTCATCCAGGTAGGGGACTACTAGAAGAATGTCTGATTTATGTAGATGGGTCATAACCTCTGCTATAACTTTAGTAAACACCCGGGGAGCGACTGCCACACCAAAGGGGAGGGCCGCATATTGGAAATGTTGGACTGACCCATCTAACTGAACCGCCACTCTGAGGAAACGCTGATGAGCTGCATGAATGGGTATATGGTAGTAGGCGTCTTTCAAATCTAACACCACCATAAAGCAATTTTGAAACAGCAATTTTATTGTGGAATTGATTGTTTCCATTTTGAACGGACGTATGACCAGAAACTCGTTGAGGGACTTAAGATTTATTATAGTTCTGAAGGAGCTGTCCGGCTTACGGACCAGGACTAGAGGGGAGTAGAAACCCTTTCCCCTTTCTCCCTCTGGAACCTCTGTCAGGACTTTCTTGCGAAATAGATCACGGACCTCGGCCTCCAGGGCAGCTTGTTCTGATGGGGGAAGACCTGAGTGGTGTGACCTTAAATCGATCTTGGGGAACCCGGGAGAACTCTAGTTGTAGTCCCGCAGCTATCAATCCCAGTATCCAGTTGCTGCTAGAGATTAGCAACCAGGCTGGGTAGAAGGCAGCTAGTCTCCCTCTTACCGGAGCAACTAGTCATTGGGGCGGCTTTTTAATGTCACGTGCTGGACCTTCCTGGCGCCCCCCTCCTCCAAACATAAATCCTGTACCTTTCCTTCTTTTTTCATCCCATCTGCTTTGATCTCTGGACGGCCTTCTACGGAAATATCCCTTCCTGATAAAGGGACGTCTATAGGAAGGGTTCGGCAGACTGGGGAATTTCTTTTTATCATCCCCGGATTTTTCTAACAGTTCGTCCAGGACTAGGCCAAATAGATATTCCCCCTCACACGGAATGGAACAGAGTCAGGACCTGGCTTGGATATCTCCCGGCCAGCACTTTAACCAGAGCGCCCTTCGAGCTGCATTAGATAACCCCGCGGTCCTAGCCGCCATCCTTGCGGAGTCTGCCGAAGCATCAGCTAAAAAGGCAGCAGCATTTTGGATTATCGGCACAGTTTTCCGGATGGATGCTCTCGAGGCTCCGTCTTTCAGCTGAGAATCCAGTTGATCTAGCCAGACCATCATGGATCTGGCTGTACATGTGGCAGCTATTGCTGGTCTTAGAGCACCCGCTGACATCTCCCATGTTCCCTTTAGAAAAGAATCCGCTTTTTTATCCAGTGGATCCTTTAAGAAGGCCATGTCATCAAAAGGTATGGAGGATTTTTTGGAGGCTTTGGCTACTGCCGGGTCCAGCTTAGGGGCCTTATCTCATCTGCTTACCACTGGGTCATCAAAAGGGTACCTCCGCTTGAAGGCTGGTAGCAAGGTGCCCCTTTTTTCAGGCCTCTTCTATTCTCTATCTATCAGGCTCTGGACTTTATCATTCAATGGAAAGGCCCTGCGCTTCCTGGGGTCTAGACCCCCGAACATCATGTCCTGTGCTGAGAGTTCCGGCTTTGTGTCTGCTACCCCCATGGTGGACCTTATTGCTTTAACTAGCCTATCCATTTGGTCTAAGGGGAAGCAGAACCAGCTAGAGTCTTCATCCGAAGAAGACGAAGAGGAGGCCGGGGACTCCGAGGAGTCAACGTCTTTCCTAGGGGCGACCGAGGACTCCGAGCCTGAAAAACTAGCCTCTCTTCTCCTAGAAGATTCCCCTTGTGATAGGGCTTTCATCTCTGTCCTGATTATCTCCCTCAGGCTTGAAGTGAAGTCAGGCGTCTCTTCCACTACCTGTATAAATGGGGGAGAGTGTAAGGGCCTGCCAATCTACCCATGGACCATCGTTCCCTTTTAAACCCTACCGTCTGTTGCACGCATGGCTGACACAGCTTTTTAGGGTGGCCATCTGGCAAGGGGCAACTACAGAGGGCACATTCCCTGTGCTTCTGTTTTCCCGTACTTTTCTTCCCCTGCGAAAATATATAAGGGAACACTGCATCAGGGTACATTCACGGAGATCTCTTACCCATGCAGATGAAGCAGGTACCGGATCATGGAGGGAGGCAGGGGGATCCTTCAGTCTGGAGGAACTTCTGCAGCTCTGTCCGCTCTTGCTTCTTTTGCTGGCCCCTTGTATGAGGCTTCACTGTGGCCTGTTTCTGCAGGCGCTCCTGCACCTCGTCCTGCTGATCTATGGGGGCTTCCGTTGTCTCCATAGCTGCAATGTGCCTTCAGAAGCACCCCAGCAGTGTCCCCACCTGCCTTATAATGCCTCCTCCTCCTGGTCAGCAGGGTTCTGGCCGAGGGCACCTCCCACCCGGGACCCCCCCCGCGACCTTCCCGCCCCGTGCTCCGACCTCCCCTCCCCCCCGCTCGCCGCACGCGACCCAGTACAGCCGCGCTTCTGCGGCGCACACCGGAAGCCGGCCGGCACCCGACTTCCGGTTTCGGCGTTCCCGGCTCCGCCCCTCTCCTGAGACCGCGGGAGCGCGCGGAAAGGAGCCGGCACGGCGCCCCCCCGGCTCGGCGATGCCTCCAGCCCCCCCGTGCACCGCCCTGCGCCCGCCGACCGGGCGCTAACATCAGCCCGGACGAGAAGACCGGACCCCGGGGGAATGCACCAGGAGGAGCCCAGGGCATACATACCTCCTGGTGCTGGCACTCTGGAGACGGCTGTCCTCCAGACCCCTTGCTCCACCTGCTCCGTCCACTGCCGTGGAGACTTGCCCGGTCCCACCGTGGCGCTTCCAGGGACCCCCCCCCGCTACCTGGGTCGGTCAGCCAGCCTGGGAATATCTTCGGCGATCCATGACGGACGATCTGTAGGAAGTCCTGTCCTCTAGGAACAGGAAACCAACTAATGCGTGGGAGAGGTGCCGCCCTTTTTGTATCTGTAGGTTTCCTGTTCCTGAAGGGCGGATCCCCTCTCTCAAGTGGTGCTGTCATGGACGACCGAATAAAGGGAACCTTACAGGCCTTCTTGGCACACACGATGACGCAGGCTCAACACCTCCTGCCTTAGCTGCTATTGTGCTTTTGCCAGAACCAGCCGATGCGCCCCCCTGCTCACGTCCACGGCCTCTTCCACCATACTACCTTATGTTTGGGAAAATGTACCAAAAACACCAGCAGAGAGATGGTACTGTATGAAGAGCGTCCAGCTGTGTAAGGTGTATTAAAAAATTTAAATCTACATATATATTTTGTTAGTCAATGACTCTCTCCCAGTATGTATTTGACCGTAATCCAACAGCAGATATACGAAACTGTATCAGAAGTGTACAGCTGTATGTTTTTTGTGTAACTAACAATCTCCGTATATATATTTACCGAGTGTCACACACACGCTGACTCTGTATAGATGTGACTGTAATGCGAAAGGCAGATATACAATACTGTTTGAAAATCGTGACACACGCTGTCTCTGTAAAGTTTTGACCGTGATCAAACAGCAGATATACGAAACTGTTTGAAAAGCGGACAGCTCTATAATGTGTAGGTCTGGAAAAATGGAAAACCTCCTCGGTTTGTTTTTCCCAGAGTCACACATAGATAGCATGTATTTGTCCGTGATACCAGTCGGTACACGGTAGTGTGTGAGGAGCGTACACCGCTATACGGTGTCTGTATGGAAAATTGACAATCTCCGTCTATTTTTATATGGAGTGACACGCTGTCTCTGTATAGTTTTGACCGTTATCAAACAGCAGATATATGAAACTTTGAAAAGCGGACAGCTCTATAATGTGTAGGTCTGGAAAAATGGAAAACCTCCTCGGTTTGTTTTTCCCAGAGTCACACACAGATAGCATGTATTTGTCCGTGATACCAATCGGTACACGGTAGTGTGTGAGGAGCGTACACCGCTATACGGTGTCTGTATGGAAAATTGACAATCTCCGTCTATTTTTATATGGAGTGACACGCTGTCTCTGTATAGTTTTGACCGTTATCAAACAGCAGATATATGAAACTTTGAAAAGCGGACAGCTCTATAAGGTGTAGGTCTGGAAAAATGGAAAATCTCCTCGGCTTGTTTTTCCAGAGTCACATACAGCTTGTATTTGTCTGTGATACCAGCCGCTACACGGTAGTGTGTGAGGAGCATACACCGCTATACGATGTCTGTATGGAAAATTGTCAATCTTCGTCTATTTTTATATGGAGTGACACGCTGTCTCTGTATAGTCTTGACCGTAATCAAACAGCAGATATACGAAACTGTTTGAAAAGCGGACAGCTCTATAAGGTGTAGGTCTGGAAAAATGGAAAATCTCCTAGGCTTGTTTTTCCAGAGTCACACAGATAGCTTGTATTTGTCCGTGATACCAGCCAGTACACGGTAGTGTGTGAGGAGCGTACACCGCTATACGGTGTGTGAAAAAATGAACGCTCGGTAACTCACCAGAACAAAATATTAAAAGTTGGAGTACTTTGAAAAAAGCAGTTTGAACAGCAGTGTGCACACAGCAATGCAGCTATCAGGTAGCCTAATCACCACCCTTTAAATGTACACTAACTGTACAGTGAAAAGCGCTATCAGCAGAAGCAATCTTTTTTTCTTCTTCCCTGCCCAACGCTCTCCCTTATTCGGAATCAGCAGCAGCACCTCTCCCTATTCTAGGATCGGCAGAAGATGGCGGTCGGCGATCACGGCCTTTTATAGCCACTGTGACGCCACACAAAGCCAGCCAATCACTTCAGTGCCCTTCTCTAAGATGGTGGTGGCCGCTGCCCATGTCATCGCGTTGCCCACAGTGTGCGCCCTCCATCATTGGCTGAGAAAAGGCGCTGGAAGCATTATTTGAAACGCGACTTTGACGCTCGGCTCAGGGACCTCATGGCCGACCTCACGCTATGGTCGGGTTTCGATCGGCGAAATCCGACTTCAGCTAAAGTCGGCGATTTTTAAATTTGACCGACCAGTTTCGCTCAACTCTACTCCTAATGTAGAATGTTCTAACATGTCTGATTTCTAAATACCAGGGAAGGAGGACATAATGTGTACACCCATGCCAGTGATGGCAAACCTTTTAGAGATCGAGTGCCCAAACTGCAACCCAAAACCAACTTATTTATAGCAAAGTGCCAACACGGCAATTTAAAGATAAACTGTCACCTATTTTTACCCTATGAGCTGCTGCCATCGCAGGCTTATCTACAGCATTTTGTAATGCTGTAGATAAGCCCCCGATGAAACCTGAAAGATAAGAAAAAAGTGTTAGATTATACTCACCCGGGGGTTCGGTCCGGTGCGATGGGTGTTGCGGTCTGGTGCCTCCCATCTTCTAGCGATGACGTCCTCCTCCTTACTTCTGCAGCGGCTCCGGCGCACTGCTCTGCCCTGTTGAGAGCAGAGTACTGCAGTGCGCAGGCGCCGGACCTCTCTGACTTTTCCCGGTGCCTGTGCACTGCAGTACTTTACTCTGCCCTCAACAGGGCAGATAAAGTACGCCTGCGCAGAAGCCCCGGCAGAAGTAAGAAGGACGTTATCTCTAGAAGACGGGAGGCGCCGGACTGGACCGCGACACCCACCGCACGCGCCCCCCGGTGAGTATAATCTAACGTGTTTTTCTTATCTTTCAGGTTTAATTGGGGGCTTATCTACATCATTACAAAATACTGTAGATAAGCCCCTGATGGTGGCCGCTGCCTATAGGGCTAAAAATAGGTGACAGATTCCCTTTAACCTGAATACTGAGGTTTTAGTTTACAAAAAAAGTTTTGAGAGCAGGTGGAGGCAGCAGAGAGCAGACACAGACAGGAACAGGGGTAACACATGGCAAATATAAAGGAATATGCTTCCTGGTATATGCACACCCCCTAATCCACGAGTATGCTCCCTATCCATGTATATGCTCTCCCCCAATCCAGTCATATGCCCTTCATCCCTGTAAATGTCACCCAGTCATTGTTTATACGCCCCCATCCTTGTAAACGTAACCCCATCATTGTTTAAGTGCCCCCATCCTTGTAAATGTGACATCATTGTATATGCGCCCTTATCCTTGTAAATGTCATCCATCAGTGTTTATACGCCCCCATTCTTGTAAACGTAAGCCCATCATTGTATAAGTGTCCCCATCCTTGTAAATGTCACCGCATCATTGCATATGCGTCCTTGTCCTTATATATGTCACCCCATCATTGTATATGTGCCCCCATCCTTGTAAATGTAACCCCATCATTGCATATGTACCCAATCCTACCTGCACCACTGTTCAACTCAGAGAAAGAAAAAAAACACTGCTTCTCCCCTTACGTCCTTCCTCTCCCCTGCCTACGTAGTCTTCTTAAGCCGGCAGCTGATTTCAGCATCCAAGTCATGGAGGCGCATGATGTCACTGCCATGCACCCAGTCGCGTGTACGCCGTCAGCTGCTGGCTTCTGATTGGCCAGCTGCATATATTGCGGTGCACGGACCTGGCAAGTTTGTGCGTTGCAATACACTGCAGCTGGATGTGTGTCTGAGGACAAAGATCCGGCTGAAGGGCTGGCGACACAGAGTTCCTCACCCGCCTGTCCCGGTACACTGCTGACCTATGCCCTTTTATTGGAAAAGGAGAAACTGTATGTATTTGAGGTAAGCAAGTGGGCAAATGATGACAATGCCCAGGCACCTCTGTCCTTCAGTTCAGCCACATCAATGCCCTCATCCAAAGCAGACGTATGATGAAATGAAATGATGCAATATGTTAGGTGTAGGGTCAGAGCAGACCATTCAAGATAATTCAGCCTCGGCACTAGAGACTTAACATGCTGCCAACAGTAACTTACCAGGACCTATGTAGAAACTGAAAGTTGAACTGGCATTGGCCGCTAGAGGCAGCAATATTCTGCAGGAGTTTGGAGCTTGCAGAAGCTATCCATAAAATCTTCCCCTGAATAAATTGTTAATACTGATGTGCAGGCTAATGAAGATGCAGGAGGGTGACACTGGTGGTAGTCGTTGCGGTCATCCACCTATCCCTGGAATGGGTATGCCCAGTTCCCTATTCACACCAGGTAGGCGGCTTCTTAGGATATGTTCACACGTTGCATTTTTATGCTGCTTTTTTATACAAGTTTTAAGCTTCGTTTTACAGGACCACCAAAAGCTATGAGATATCAGAAATCTCATGCATACACATTTTTTTCCTGACTGAATTGGAAAACTGCTACGTTTTTGAAAACTTGAGCATGTCACTTTGTGTTTTTTCATTCATAGAAAGCAATGAGTAAGTGCCAAACGAAGGAAAAAACACAGGTATCAGGTGGTTTTGCTGCGTTTTTGGGGCAAGAGTTTCATCATGTTTTTTTTGGGGGGGGCGGGCACTAAACTTTATCTGCATGCACAAGAGACAATAAAAATGCAGCAACAAAGCGGTGGCAGAAAAAAAAAAGGAGCAAAAACTCAACATGTAAACATAGGATTATAATGAATAAACAAGATGGAAATTGGTGGAGTCCTTGAAGAGCATGTGGCTGTACAGACAATCCTCATTATTTTACCAAACAAGATTAAACAAAAAAATATTTTAATATCATTTAGTATTTACATATTTTACAATAAGTAGCACATAGGAGAAACATGATTTCATGAAAAGATGTGATCCAATTACATTGTAAAAATGTATTTCCTGCCAAGAGAAGGGCAATGTCTGATAACGGGATTAGAAATTAGCAGCAATCCAGTAACGAGTCAGCAGCCATCCCTGTACAGTACAAAAAACATAAGCTGTTCATTTGTCCTTCAGATAGAAACAATTCCTGAAGTTTGTGTCTCAGGAAACAACATTCAATATGTTTCTTTCATGTATTCAAGGAGAGACTGGAGGCCAGGCTCGGGCGACATCTGCGTGTACAGCTTCTGGTATCCACTCACAAAACGCATGTAAGAGGTCTGAAAAAGAAAAAAAAGTCAATGTGTAAATATATTAAAAGACTAAAAGCAAGCTCTACATAGGCTACACCTCCACCTTGTTGGGAACCTGTTCAGTTTTCAGTACTCTAAAATTTGAACAGTCCCCTCCCAAAGCAATCTTCCAAATTACTAGATTTTTATTCCAATGAATGTAGGACAGCTTTCCAAGCAACCAAGCTGCACAAAGAAAGTTATGCTTTTTCACAGCAAGGCTCAGGAACAGGACCTATCATGTAGTAAGGAACATCTCAGCAATGATCAGCAAGGCTCAGTGGTCAAACCATACATTAGTCAAACAGTACAAAAGGGGAACGCTAGTGACCCATACATTCATTATGCCCAGACATATGCAAGAAAACTCCCCTACATTTCCCTAATGTACACCATTTAACTTTTCTAAAACTGTAATATAGTACAGTCACTATAGATATAAATGCCAATGGGGGCCAGATCATATGTCAAGCAGTATGCTTTTCATAACTGTGTAAGTCAATGGAAGATATAGGTAATGGAAAAGAATTACAAATGATTACATCACAGACATATCAAGTAGCGAATTTAGAAACTGCAGCCTATAGTAGGAGTGAACCTGGTCTAATCGATACTGGGATCCCAATGAGAATGAATGAAGTGCTGGCGTGGATGTTCGACGTCCGCTCCATTCACACAGGGGGGTTTTTGGAATATCATTTTTTGGATCTGTGGGGACCCTACTTGACTGGTTCCCCCAGCAACCAACAATGTACCTCCTATCAAATGAATGGGGGTAACCTCCTATCTTGGTACAAACCCCTTAATTGGCTGTGTAAGCATACTCTCCTGCTGATCTGACATCAGGTGTTTTAAGATGCCATTGTGCAAAGGACATAAGAAATGCCATGGCACGTTTGAAGCATGAGTGGTAATAACTCAAACTGTAGCCATGCACAACACTCCCTGGGCATCTGATGAATTCCCCCGGCAACTGTACCACCCAATGTGCAGCGGTGTCTCAATACACCCGAGGTCAGATAATGTGGGAGGATACAACTACACAACACGTTTAGCAATTATGAGTGTTAATAATTGTTAGTAGTGATGAGAAAAAGTGCTCGAATAAGGTGTTACGAGCGACTTTGCCTTTTTTAGGGTTGTGTCGGGTTTCATGAAACCCGACTTTCTCAAAAGTCGAGTCGAACGAAATCGTCCGACTATCGGGAAAAGTCGATGGTCCGACAAACACGAAACTCAATGCAAGTCAATGGGGAAGCAAAGTCGGCAGGTCTCTCTCTTTCTCTACGCTGCACATGTCATCTCGTTGCCCACAGTGTACGTCCTTGCTCATTGGCGGAGAAAAAAAAGTCACGCGGAAGCATTCTGTGAAATCCGACTTTGGCACTCGGGTCGGCGACCGCATGGCCGACCTCGCTATGGTCGGGTTTCGCTCGGCTAAAACCGACTTTGCCGAAAGTCGGCGACTTTTGAATCTGACCGACCTGTTTCGCTCAACTCTAGTAATCAAATATGTTCGAGTCCCGGTGGCTGCTACCAGTCAGGCAATCCCTGTGTGTGTTGCAGCTGTCTAACAGCCGTGGGGACTCGAACACATTTTTCAAGTACGCCGAAAACAATCGGATAGCACCTGACCAAACTCGGATAACATCTTATGTTTGCTCATCTCTAATTTTTAGTTAAAAGGTAAAAATAGCTTTGAAAAGAAAAAACAGCTTTTGAAAAATGAAAGAAGAGCAAGAAAAACAAAAACTTACATTTAGGATCATTTTTCCAGGCTGCAAGTAATGAGGATAGATTGTCTGCCTTTGCAGAAACCAATGCTCTTAATAAAACTTCAGTTCTAGGCTGAAGCCTATGAGAAATACAAAATGTTAATTAAAAATCACTAACATAAAACAAGTATATAACATATACAAGATATATACAGCGTCCTGTTCTTCTTGTAAGCCTGTGCCTAGACCCATGTAGCAACTACCTCTACAAGTACAGTGGGGAAAATAAGAATGTGATACACTCTCCATTTTGCAAGTTCTCCCATCTACAAAGAATGGAGAAGTCTGTAATTTTTATCGTAGGTACACTTGAACAGTGAGACAGAAGCTAAAAAAAAAAAAAATCTAGAAAATCACATTGTATGATTTTTACATAATTAGTTTGCATTTTAATGCATGGAATAAAGATTTGACACAATAGAAAAACAGAACTTAATATTTGGTACAGAAACCTTTGTTTGCAACTACAGAGGTCAGACATTTCTTGTAGTTCTTCACCAGATTTTCACACACTGCAGCAGGGATTTTGGCCCACTCCTCCATACAGATCTTCTCCAGATCTTTCAATTTTCGGGGCTTTCACTGGGCAGCATTGAGTTTCAGCTCCCTATTGGGTTCAGGTCTGGAGACTGGTAAGGCCACTCCAGGACCTTGAAATGCTTCTTACGAAGCCACTGCTTAGATGCCTTGGCTGTGTGTTTCAGGTCATTGTCATGCTGAAGACCCAGCCATGACTATCTTCAATGCGCTTACTGAAGAAAGGAGGTCATTGGCCAAAATCTAGCAATATATGACCCACCCATCCTCCATTTAATACGGCACAGTAATCTTGTCCCCTTTGCAGAAAAGCACCCCCAAAGTATGATGTTTCCCATCATGCTTCATGGTTGAGACGGTGTTCTTGGGGTTGTACTCATCTTTCTTCCTCCAAACATGGCGAGTGGTGTTGATACCAAAAATTTCTATTTTGGTCTCATGACCTTCTCCCATGCCTCCTCTTGATCATCCAGATGGTCATTGGCGAACTTAAAACAGGCCTGTGCTGGCGTGAGCAGGGGGACCTTGCGTGCCCTGCAAGATTTTAATCCATGATGGCATAGTGTTACTGATGGTAATGTTTGAGACTGTGGTCCCAGCTCTCTTCAGATCATTGACCACGTCCTCCCGTGTAGTTCTGGGCTGATTGCTGACCTTTCTCAGAATCATCCTTAACCTCAAGAGGCAAGATCTTGCATGGAGCCCCAGACCGAGGAAGATTGACAGACATTTTGTGTTCCTTCCATTTTCTAATAACTGAGCCAACAGTTGTTTCCTTCTCACCAAGCTGCTTGCCTATTGTCCTGTAGCCTATCCCAGCTTTGTACAGGTCTGCAATTTTGTCCCCAGTGTCCTTAGACAGCTCTTCGGTCTTGGCCACGGTGGAGAGGTTTTGAGTGTGATTGTGTGTGTGCGCAGGTGTCTTTTATACAGGTAACGAGTTCAGACAGGTGCAATTAATACAGGTAATGAGCGCAGAATAGGAGGGCTTCTTAAATAAAAACTAACAGGTCTGTGAGGGCAAGAATTCTTGCTGGTTGGTAGGTGATCACATACTTATTTCATGCAATTTAATTATTTGAAAATCATACTATGTGATTTTCTGGTTTTTATTTTTAGATTCTGTCTCTCACAGTTGAAGTGTACCTACGATAAAAATGACAGACCTCTCCATTCTTTGTAGGTGGGAAAACGTGCAAAATCGACAGAGTATCAAATACCGTACTTATTTTCCACACTGTATATAAGTAAACGAGATTTCATGCGGTAAACAGTTGTGTCTGCCTCATTTCCTAAAAGCATGACTTCCAACTTTCAATAGAGGCACTGGAGGTGGAGAGCTGTACTAAGTATTACTCCTGTGAATCCAATACTTATTGCTTGGTTACCCCACAGATTACAGCTGAACATGCAGATATAACCCCACTGCATTCAGAATTTATGGCTTAAGTAGAGCATTAAATATCATACTTGATCAAAACGGATTGCCAAAAATTAATGGATAACACACCACAGTAAATACAGATAAATCACTTACTTGGCCCATGTTTTAATCATTGTTACAGGGCTTGATAGTAAAATACTGGTGTAGGATCCTAGTTTTTGAATTATCTAAAAAGAAAAAAATTATAAATAAGAAATTGTGATTTACATGATGATCAGGTAAGTAAAATGACTACATCTTTATACCTTTCCTTCTAGTAAAAACTTTGCAAAATACTTGTAGCGCTCAAGACCTTCCGGAAAATCAACCTCCACAGTAGGCAGCTGCCATCCAACACGATCTGATATAAGATTACAAATTCAAGGACATCATATAAATTATATACCGACTACATCCACGTACTGATAATAGTACTCTAAGAGGGAGAATAAATCATTTTTCTTTCTTTTTTTTTTTTTAAATAGCTTGAATAACAATACCCAACATTGGAATCGCCTTATAGACATTTTAGAAAAATCCTTCTGAGAAATGATATTTTTATGGTATTATAATCACTGAACCAGGTTTTGCCATTAGCCTTTTGGAACATAATATATTTCATGTATTTTTGGACTATCAGACGCACCTTGGTTTTAGAGGAAGAAAATAGAAAAAAAAGAATTGAAGCAAAAAATATGGTCAATTCTGTACTAATATCCCATCCTGGTATACACAGTTGAAATCAGAAGTTTACATACACTATATAAAAAGACACATCTGCATGTTTTTCTCAATATCTGACATGAAATCAGAATAAACCTTTCCCGTGTTAGGTCAATTAGGATTACCATAATTATTATTTGCCAAATGCCAGAATAATGAGAGAGAGAGAGAGAGAGAGAGAGAGAGAGAGAGAGAGAGAGAGAGAGAGAATGTTTTAAGTCATTTTTATTACCAAAAGTTTACATACATTTCATCAGTATTTGATACCATTGCCCTTAAACTAAATGACTTGGGTCAAATGTTTGGGATATCCTTCCACAAGCTTCTCACAATGGTTGGTGGGAATTTGGGCCCTTTCCTCCTGACAAAACTGGTGTAACTGATCCAGGTTTGTAGGTCGCCTTGCTCACATCTGCCTTTCCAGCTTTGCCCATACATTTTCAATAGGATTGAGATCAGGGCTTTGTGAGGGCCACTCCAAAATATTGACTATGTTATCCTTAAGCCACCTTGTTACCATTTTGGCAGTATGCTTCCGATCATTGTCCTTGTAGAAGACCCATTTCCTCCCAAGCTTTAACTTCCTGGCTGACGTCTTGAGATGTTGCTTCAGTATTGCTACATAATCAACTTTTCTCATGATGCCATCTATTTTGTGAAGTGCACCAGTCCCTCCTGAAGCAAAACGACCCCACAACATGATGCTGCCATCCCCGTGTTTCACAGTTGGGATGGTTTTCTTAGGCTTCCAAGCTTCTCTCTTTTTCCTCCAAATGTAACAATGGTCATTATGCTCAAAAAGTTAAATTTTAGTTTCATCAGACCACAGTACATGTCTTCAGAAATTAAGGTCTATGTTCCTGTGTGCATTTGCAAACGTTAATCTGGCTTTTTTATGTTTCTTTTGGAGTAATGGCTTCTTCCTGGCAGAGAGACCTTAACTTGCCTTTTTGATACAGTACTCGTTTCACTGTGTATATTGACACAATATTACCAGCTTCCGCCATCATCTTCACAAGGTCTTTTGCTTTTGTCCTTGGGTTGATATGCACATGTCGGACCAAAGCACGTTCATCCCTGGGACACAGAAACGGTCTCCTTCCTGAGCAATATGATGGCTGGACATTCCCATCTTGTTTGTACTTGGGTATGTATAATTGGTTTGTACAGATGAACAAGGCACCTTCAGGTATCTTAAAATCGTACCCAAGGATGAGCCAGACTTGTGCAAATCCACAATTCTCTTCATGATATCTTGGCTGATTTTTTTTTTTTTTTAGACTTTCCCATGATGCTACACAAAGACGCAGTGTTCTTCAGGTGTGCATTAAAATACATCCACAGGTGTGTGTCTAACTCAGATGCGGCCAAAACATGGATTTTTGTGAGTACTCACCGTAAAATCCTTTTCTCCGAGACGCTCATTGGGGGACACAGAGACTGTGGGACACAGAGACTGTGGGTGTGTGCTTCTGCCGTCTGGAGGCCGACACTAAGTGTACAAAAAAAGAGTTAGCTCCTCCTCCGCCGCATACACCCTCGCCCCTAGGCCGGGCGTAACTCAGTTTAGTGCATAAGCAGTAGGAGAACGCGCCTTAAACTCAGGCAAGAAACTATATGTCTGAAAAAGGGGGCCACCCTAAACCTTGTACAAGGATTTGTAAAACTCAAAATAAGTAAATGCCAACTGGCTGATAGGGTGGGTGCTGTGTCCCCCAATGAGCGTCTCGGAGAAAAGGATTTTACGGTGAGTACTCACAAAAATCCATGTTTCTCCTTCGTCTCATTGGGGGACACAGAGACTGTGGGACGTCCTAAAGCAGTCCTCTGGGCGGGATCTTAGCTCACCCAATCCCTGCTAATTTGCGCCCCTGATTAGAGGTGCGCAACTGCTGCCTGGAGAATCTTTCTTCCCAGGCTTGCATCCGAGGATGCCTGGGTATGTACGTTATAATGTTTGACAAACGTATGTAAACTGGACCAGGTAGCTGCTTTGCATACCTGCTCCGCTGAAGCCTGGTGTCGTAGTGCCCATGAGGCACCCACTGCCCGTGCCGAGTGAGCCTTGATCCCTGCCGGAACCGGCGTGCCACTGATTTGATAAGCTTCTTGGACCGTCAGGCGAACCCATCTGGCCAAAGTCGCTCTGGACGCAGCGAGCCCCTTCCGCCGTCCCTCTGGAACCACGAATAGAGCGTCTGTCTGGCGGAATGGCGCCGTCCTTGTCACATACCTCCTAAGAGCTCTTACCAGATCCAGGGTGTGCAAAGCCTTCTCTACCCTGTGCACCGGTGCCGGGCAAAACGAGGGTAAGACGATGTCTTCGTTGATATGAAATGCAGACACAACCTTCGGCAAGAAGGGGGGAGCTGGCCTTAAAACTACCTTATCCTTATAAAAGGTTAGGAACGGTGGTTTACAAGATAAGGCCGCCAATTCCGAAACCCGCCTAATAGACGTTATGGCTACTAGAAAAACGACCTTTCTGGACAGGTAAGGTAAGGAGACCTCTTGCAATGGTTCGAAAGGGGCCTCCTGAAGGGCTCTGAGCACCAAGTTCAGGTCCCATGATTCCGTCGGCGCCTTATAGGGGGGTACTAAATGTGCGACCCCCTGCATAAACGTCCTAACCTGCCAGACGGAAGCGACTTTTCGTTGGAAAAGTACCGACAGGGCCGAGATTTGCGTTCTGAGGGAACTCGGGGCCAACCCTGCGTCCAGCCCTGCCTGTAGAAAAGCCAGTACGTTGGGGATCGAAAAAACCAGAGGAGCCACTTCACGATCCCTACACCAACGGAAGAAAACTTCCCAAGTTCGATGATACACCCTCGCCGAGGAAGGCTTTCGGGCACTCACCATCGTGGCCGCCACATCGCGTCTGAATCCTGCCTGTGTTAACAGCCAAGATTCAATGGCCACGCCGTCAAACACAGGGCCCCTAAGTTCGGATGGCAGATCGGCCCTTGGGACAGTAAGTCCGGCCGATCTGGAAGACGCCAGGGTACGTCCACCACTAGTTGGACCAGATCTGCGTACCAGGCCCGCCGGGGCCAGTCTGGGGCCAGCAGAATTGCTGGAACCTTCTCTCTCCTTATTTTCCTGATAACTCTTGGAAGCAGCGGCAGCGGGGGGAACAAGTACGGGAGACGAAACTGGCTCCACAGGAGCACCAGCGCGTCTGCTGCGATTGCCTGCGGATCGAGGGATCGAGCGACAAACCTTAGTACTTTGGCATTCTCTCTGGATGCCATAAGGTCCACGTCTGGTGTCCCCCACCGTTGGCAGATCTGCTGAAAGATCTCGGGGTGCAGGGACCATTCCCCTGCCGCGACCCCCTGTCGGCTGAGAAAATCTGCCGCCCAGTTTTCGACTCCTGGAATGTGCACCGCTGAAATTACCACGCGGTTCTTCTCCGCCCAACGTAGTACCAGTCCGACCTCGCGCATGGCTGCCTGGCTGCGCGTGCCCCCTTGATGGTTGACATATGCTACTGCTGTAGCATTGTCCGTCTGGATGCGCACCGGCCGGTGTCTCAGGAAACACTGGAAATGTTGTAGGGCCAATCGTATTGCCCGTATCTCCAGAATGTTGATCGGGAGAACTATCTCCTGAACGGACCACCGCCCCTGGGCTATGTGACTCTGGAAAACTGCTCCCCAACCTTGCAGGCTTGCATCGGTCGTCACCACCAACCATTGTTCCGGGGGAAAGGGTTTCCCCTGGACCAGAGACGAGTCGCGAGTCCACCACCGGAGTGAACCCCGTACCAGCGGAGACAACTTGCACTGATGACTGAGAGACAGCAGCCTCCGGTCCCATGCTGTCAAGAGCGCATGCTGAAGCGGACGGAGATGGAACTGGGCAAACGGGATTGCTTCTATCGCCGCCACCATTCTGCCCAAAACACTCATGCCATACCGGATGGATCTGGAGCCCGGCTGTAGAAGGTTCCGTATCCCTTGCTTGATTTTTTGCGCCTTGTCCTGAGGGAGGATCACCAGCCCCCGGGAGGTGTCGAAAATCATGCCCAGGAACACGATTTTTTGGGCTGGAACCAAAGACGACTTGCTCCAATTGATCAGCCAGCCCAGACGGGCCAGGGTATCCAGAGTAATACTGACATTGTCCTGGCACTCCTGAAACGACGGCCCCTTTACCAAAAGGTCGTCCAGGTAAGGTAACACCGTTATGCCCCGTGCATGCAGGATGGCCATAACCACCGCCATTATCTTTGTAAAGACTCTGGGGGCAGTGGCCAGACCGAAGGGCAGAGCCACGAATTGGAAGTGACGTCCTCCGATCGCAAATCGCAGGAACCTCTGGTGTGGGGGGAATATCGGAATATGCAGATATGCATCCTGCACATCGATTGAGGCCAGGAATTCCCCTGGATCCATGGCTGCAATGACCGAGCGGAGGGATTCCATCCGGAATCGCCTGACCCTGATGAATCTGTTTAGGATCTTTAAATCCAGAACCGGCCTCACAGTCCCGTCTTTCTTGGGGACCGAAAAAAGATTGGAGTAAAACCCCTGCGACTCTTCGCCCTGCGGCACTGGGGCGATGACCCCTTTGTGCTGTAGCGATGTTACAGCCTGTAACAAACTCTCTGCCTGCGAATCTGTTTTGGAAAGTCGCGAACGGAAGAATCGCTGAGGTGGCCGTCCGACAAACTCTATCTTGTACCCGGACGATACAAGTTCTGCCACCCAAGTGTCGCGTGTCACTGCGACCCAAACGTGGCTGAACCTTAGTAGGCGTCCGCCCACTCTGTCGTCCGTAGGTACGGAGTGCCTCCAGTCATTTAGCTGGAGGCTTTTGGGGCTTGGCCCCCTTCGCTCTGGGTAAATGGCCTCGGCCTCTACCCAGCGGATTGGCCCTGTAAGAGACTTGTTTTTCCCTACTCTGGCCATCGTTTGCGGAGGAGTACGCCCTGGCCGAAGTCCCCCCCCAGGGGCTACGAAAGGGTCGAAAACGCCTTTGCGTTTGCCTGAATGCCGGGCAACTTCTCTGCTGCGGAAGGAAACTACTTTTCCCCCCTGTGGCTTCTGAGATAAGCCTATCCAGCTTCTCACCGAACAGTCGATTGCCCTGAAACGGCAATGAGGTTAAGGATTTTTTAGAGATAGAATCCGCTTTCCACAGTCTCAGCCATAATGCACGCCTAATGGCGATCGCATTCGCCGCCGCCACCGCCGAGCACTCGGCCGCGTCCAGTGAGGCGCTGACAAGATAATCACTTGCTCCTGACATCTGATTTGCCACCTCTAAGACCTCCGCGGGGAGATCCCTGTCCTGGAGGGCCTTATACAGAGCGTCCCCCCACGAAACCATGGCCTTAGCCACCCAAGTCGCCGCAAAGGAGGGGGCCAGAGCCGACCCTGCTGCCTCATATACCGAGCGGGCAAGCCCGTCCATGAGGCGATCAGTTGGGTCCTTTATAGAGGAAACACTGGGTATCGACAATAGCGATCTTGATGCTAAACGTGATACCGGAGGGTCCACTACTGGCGACTCTACCCAAGCCTTATGGAGCTCAGGAGGAAACGGATACTTTGCCTGCAGCGCTTTTTGCATTGCAAAACGCTTATCCGGGTGATCTCTATGTTTCTGGACTAGCTCCTCAAACTCCGGATGCGTGGCAAATCTTCTATGTGGTCGCCTGGATTTCTTAAAAGAGACCTTGTGACCTGAGGCTGTGGGCACATCGTCCTCGATCTCTAATGTCTGGTTGACTGCCTCAATGAGACTGTCCACCGAATCCTGGAACCCCAGACTTTCTAGATTCCAGGCCTCTTCCTCCTCTCCTTCATCCTGATCGCTCCCAGAGCTCAGTGACGGGGAACGGGATGCCCTAATACCCGCCGCCGAAGCCCCGGAGGGTCCGGCTGACGGGGAACGAACCCTCTTGATATGAGCTTGCCTGGTACTGGAGCGACCTCTAATGGTTGGAGGGTCCTGAGACGAGGACGAGCTCTCTTCCGCCGGCAGACCCCCCTCCCTGCTCCTGCCCGGGCCCTGAAGGGATTCAATTGCCCTTGTAAGGGACAGCATAGACTGCGATAAGGACACCGCCCATTCCGGGGGGTCCTGACCCCTGGGTTCAGAAACAGTGGGGGGCTCCTGGGCGCGCTCCGACTCACAGGCTTCACAATATTTACCCGCCTGTGCCTTTGGCAGCCTGACCCCACAGGACACGCAAACCGCGTAAAGGAAAGAGTGAGCTTTCCCTTTGGCAGACATACTTGCACAGGCTGAAGGCAGAGTAGAAGGAGGAGGAGGGTAACCTCTTCCCTGACAAGCAGCGTGGTTCTCCAAACGGAGATACACTCACCCACCGGCTCCTGTCTGCAGTACCCCTGCGTGGATGCGAGGTGTTAGGGCGGAAGTCTCTCCGGAACCTATATCGCGCGTCTCCGCATTCGCCGCCGCCACCGCCGCGTCAGCGGGCGGGATTTCCGGCTACCACCGGAAGTCAGCGGGCGGGACTTCCGGCTACCACCGGAAGTCGGCGCGCGACTTCGCGCGATTGCAGCGGGGCCGCGACCGCCGGCGGGCTTCCGGCCGCGCTCCGATACACGCGGCGTGCGGAGCCCGGGTGCAACGCCAACTTGCGGTGCGCTCCAGGGGCGGATCCCCCATATATTAAAAGGTGAGCAGGACCATCCGCCGTGCAGGCGGGGGGGGGGGGGGGGGGGGGGGGGGGGCTCTGTCGGTTTTACTCGCGGCCTCTTCCCCCTGTACCGGAACCCCCGCTCCCGCTCTCACCTGCGCCTCCGATTCAGCCCCCTGGACTCACAACCAAGGGGTGGACGGGGCCTCCATACACTGCTGTTGTAGGAGAGGAACAACGTGGAGGCTGACCACTGGTTCTGCTCACACGCGCCTGATGAAGTTGTGGGGAAACCGAGTCCTCTAATCAGGACGCGTTGCCCCTCTTTCGTTAAAAAATAGATGTCTGGAAAAAAGTCCCAGATGTGTCCCTCGGTGCGGGAGAGGACACGTGGAGGGTTACTCACACGTGGTCGCCCGTTGGTGATTTGGGGAGATCGGATCCTCTCTATAGGATCCGTCGCCCCTATCTTATCTTCATAGAAAAAAGGGAAGGGAAAAAAAAAAAAAAAAAAAAAAAATCTAGTCTGGAACTCCAGACTGCGTGTGCCTCCATCAGACACTAAGCAAAAACTGAGTTACGCCCGGCCTAGGGGCGAGGGTGTATGCGGCGGAGGAGGAGCTAACTCTTTTTTTGTACACTTAGTGTCGGCCTCCAGACGGCAGAAGCACACACCCACAGTCTCTGTGTCCCACAGTCTCTGTGTCCCCCAATGAGACGAAGGAGAAAAGTTATTAGAAGCTTCCAAACACATGACATCATCATATGGGCAGTCCAGAAATGTTTAAAGGCATATTAATCTTAGTGTGTGTACATTTTTGACTTTGAAGTAATAAAAATGCCGTAAGACATTCTCTCACTCTCATTATTCTGGCATTTGGCAAATAATAATTATGGTGATTCTAATTGACCCAAAACGGGAAAGGATTATTCTTATTTCATGTTTAATACTGAGAAAAACATGCATATGTGTCTTTTTATATAGTGTATGTAACTTCTAGTTTCAACTGTATATGTCCCCAATCCAGGTATATATGGTTCCCTCATCCCCATTCTGGTAGGCATGCATGGTCACCTCATCTCCATCTGACAGGGGACATAGGGAATAAAGCAGAGGGCTTCAGAAACCCAGTATAGATTTTTTTGTAATATATTTAGAACCTTGGTCCCTTAAGTAAGGATTTCCAGTAGTGGGCAAACTCTTTAAGCCTTTCATCTACAACATTACCAACCATCCAAAGTATGTACAAATTCAGAATTAGCTACTAAAACCAAGAACAAATCTGAAGGTATCTTCACTTTTACATACAAAAGGTGCTTTGTCTGTGACACTTCATCTTTCCTGATGCTTGACAATAGGTGGGAGATGGATCGTCCAGTGGGTCTCCAAAATGGCAATACTGTGGAAGTAAGGCAGGAATCCACTCTGGTTCAATGGAGGAAATGCCTGGAAACAGAAGATGGTTCAAATGATTGCTGCATTTTCTAACTAATAGATACAGAAAAGTTATAAAAAAAAAAAAAAAAAAAAAAAAAAAGCACGGCAATGTGACCATGCAGCCGACTAAGTAACACCTCCAAATTCTGACCCACTAAATAATGACGTCAAAGTGATACATTTGTCATCCAGTCATGTAAACGGGAAGCACCTAGTTGTTTTTTTTGTTTTTTTTTAAAGTGAAGGTTTAGGAATTCGAAACATGCATCTGGTCACTTAAGTTTCTAGCAAAAGCTAAGACGTTTCAGAAGTCCTGTTATGTCTAATTAGACAAATATATGTATCCTTCATAAAGTAACGGTCGTGGAGCATCATTCATGTAACTCTGCAATGCACAGTTATGTTCCAGAATTGTTGATTCATGGAGAATACAGTTTCTTACTAAAACAAGTCAGGAATGGTTCCAGCTACTTCATAAAAACGATACAGGAAAGAAATAGAAAGTGACATTCACTATGTTAAGCAGCTGTTTACCCTTCATGTACATCTTGCTTGTTTCCAAAATTTCTTGAAAAACTACAAAATCAGGAAGTTGTCTGAAGAGAGCAGAATTTGGATGAATAAAAACAGGATCTTCCAGAAGAGGAGTCTGGGAAAAAAAAAAAGAACAAAATCATTTATTGATGGATTCAAATATATAAATGTAAAAAACAAAATCAGAAAATCGGACTTGTCCTCTACAGAAAAGGAAACATGGCAAGATTACTACTATTGGTCAAAACACTGCGCAAGTTGGACAAAGGCGATAAATCATTATCAGATGATGGAAGAAATGCATAGCAAAACAACAAAGCTGCTGAATGCCATGAGTAGGTCTGCACACCTTATAAGCGTTCCTCCATTTCTCATCAAGAAGCTCTTCAGGACGAATCCGTCTGGCTATGTGATCGCCCAGACCAGACATTACAATCTGCCTCAGATAGTTCACTTGGCTTTCTGTAGGGGGTTGCATCTTTGAGTCAAGAAAAATGGAGACTTCAGGGCACAAGGAGTTAACTGTAGAAGGAAGAAGACCATTTACTAGCTATAACATAATATATATCTTCCTCTAGCATTCTAGATCAGTTCTCCTTACCTGCTGTGGTTAGCTGTCCTCTTAAACGCCTTATCTCCATCATGGCTTTAAATCTGAGGCCATTACGTTCACAAAATTTGGGCATTAGTCCTGAGAATTCACAAGCACCCACAGCTCCTGTAAAAGGGAGAAATACAAAAAAATATATACAGGGACATTTATTCCCATAAAGTTACTATATCCACACATTATATGAAATATTTAATCAACCAAACACATAGTCATGATTCCAGAACACTTCAATTTTTACATGGGAACTCACTCTCTCGAAAGTCATTATTCAGACAAGGCCTATAGGTAAGAGCACGGAATATACACACTTTTGTGCAGATCCAGTATTGTTTTATACAGAGGGAAAGTGCTGGAGATAAGAAAAGAGGCCTGGGCTCAGCACTGTATCACCGATTACTCTGAGTATATGATTTTTTTCCCATTTCCTGTTTATCAGAGGTGGAAGTGGATGTTTTAGCCATATTTTAACAGCAGGCATTGTCATCAGCTCAGTATGACGGATACCCGCACTCCTGTGGTGACCACAGAGGTCACCATTCCGGATAAGCATTTCTTGCAAGGAAAGAATTCATTTTTTGTACTCAAAATCCTTTTTTCATCTAATACATTGGGTGACACAGGACCGTGGGAATACACCCTGCCACTAGAAGGCGCAACACTAGCTTAAAAAAATAAAGTGTTGGCTCTGCTCAGTGGGTATACCACCTCCTTAGACATAAGGCACTAAAAACCTGAAAATTAACCTGCGCCATATAAACCTAAAATAAAAAACAATCTGTGACCAACATGACCTCAACCCGGGGAAGAACAGCACATTGGCCTGGGACACCAGGAATAGGATGGGAGCTGTGTCCCTCAATGTATTAATGAGAAAAAGATTTACAGTTGTGGCCAAAAGTATTGACACCCCTGCAATTAGACCATTTTTCTTTGGCAAACTGCTCCAGGTCCCTGATATTTGAAGGGTGCCTTCTACAAACTGCCATTTTTAGATCTCTCCACAGGTGTTCTATGGGATTCAGGTCTGGACTCATTGCTGGCCACCTTAGAAGTCTCCAGTGCTTTCTCTCAAACCATTTTCTAGTGCTTTTTGAAGTGTGTTTTGGGTCATTGTCCTGCTGGAAGACCAATGACCTCTGAGGGAGACCCATCTTTCTCACACTGGGCCCTACATTACGCTGCAAAATTTGTTGGTAGTCTTCTGCCATGCACATGGTCAAGCAGTCCAGTGCCAGAGGCAGTAAAGCAACCCCAAAACATCAGGGAACCTCCGCCATGTTTGACTGTAGAGACCGTGTTCTTTTCTTTGAATGCCTCTTTTTTTCTCCTGTAAACTCTATGTTGATGCCTTTGCCCAAAAAGCTCTACTTTTGTCTCATCTGACCAGAGAACATTTAAAAAACGTTTTAGGCTTTTTCAGGTAAGTTTTGGCAAACTCCAGCCTGGCTTTTTTATGTCTCGGGGTAAGAAGTGGGGTCTTCCTGGGTCTCCTACCATAAGTCCCTTTTCATTCAGACGCCGACGGATAGTACGGGATGACACTGTTGTACCCTCAGACTGCAGGGCAGCTTGAACTTGTGTGGATGTTAGTCGAGGTTCTTTATCCAACATCCGCACAATCTTGCGTTGAAATTTCTTGTCAATTTTTCTTTTCTGTCCACATCTAGGGAGGTTAGCCACAGTGTCACGGGCTTTAAACTTCTTGATGACACTGCGCACGGTAGACACAGGAACATTCAGGTCTTTGGAGATAGACTTGTAGCCTTGAGATTGCTCATTCTTCCTCACAATTTGGTTTCTCAAGTCCTCAGACAGTTCTTTGGTCTTCTTTCTTTTCTCCATGCTCAATGTGGTACACACAAGGGCACAGGACAGAGGTTGAGTCAACTTTAATCCATGTCAACTGGCTGCAAGTGTGATTTAGTTATTGCCAACACCTGTTAGGTGCCACAGGTAAGTTACAGGTGCTGTTAATTACACAAATTAGAGAAGCATCACATGATTTTTCGAACAGTGCCAATACTTTTGTCCACCCTCTATGTTTGGTGTGGAATTATATTCAATTTGGCTTTAGGACAATTCTTTTTGTGTTTTTTCATTTAAGACAAATTAAATGAAGATAATAATACCAAAGAATTTGTGTTTGCAATCATTTTCAGGAAGAAACTGAGTATTATCTGACAGAATTGCAGGGGTGTCAATACTTTTGGCCACAACTCTAAATGGCAAGTACCAAAATTCAACTTTCTCGTTAATAGCATTGGGGGACGAGACATCCTAAAGGAGTTCCAATGAGTGGGGAAAAAACTACAGATAA
Source organism: Dendrobates tinctorius (assembly GCF_039654945.1). Taxonomy (NCBI): domain Eukaryota; kingdom Metazoa; phylum Chordata; class Amphibia; order Anura; family Dendrobatidae; genus Dendrobates; species Dendrobates tinctorius. Next base: position 18,508,199 of record NW_027361910.1, on the reverse strand, counting down.
TGCAGACCCTTCTAGTAGTCAGCGGCCTGAGGTATCCTACACCTCAAACTGGCATAAGCAGATGCCATAGAGCAGAACTTGTGGAACCTGATTAAGATGTGGATGGAGTCCCAGAAACAGCCTTGAGGGCTTGACATGCAAGGCCTGATTCCTGACTGCCCAGGAGGGTCTTACTGCCCTAGTGGAATGAGCAGCCGGGTTGCTGATGGTCATTTGCCTTTTGCGCAATAGGTTTCCACATCACAGACATGATTCAATCTGAAATGGTTGTCATGGAGGCTGACAGTCCTCTTATGTGGCACATCAGGGATCACAAATAGAATCTAAAACATCAAAAGGGCTTCTAATTAAAGGGATAGGCCACAATGTCCTGTTGCAGATACAGAAGGTGGAGTGAATGCTCACAGAGAGAAATAGGGCTGGGGACAGCCAAAGAGGAGGAGGATGCCCTCACTGACATGGAAGTCAGAGACCAATTTGGTAAGATAGTAAGCGGTTGCAAGACCACCTTATCCTAAGGAGGACAAGAAAAAAAGCGAAGCAGGAAAAAGCAGACGGCACAGAAACCTAGCTTATGGAGGTTATGTTCCCAAGAAATGCCACCTTCCCCAAAATCAAAACTTTGGGGGAGATGCAGTGGAGAAGCTCAAAGGAGCCTCTGGGAGTACAGACAGAATAAGGATAAGGTCCCAAAGTACCACTAGATGCCTGAAGAAGAGGAGGAATGCTATACTCCCTGAAGGATGGTCTTATCCTGTTAGTGAAAAGCCACTGAATGCTGGAAATGAATGAAGAAAGCAGAAAAACCTGAATTTTCAAGAAGGCAAGTAAGAGGCCTCCATATAGACTGAAGTCAAGAAAAATAGAACTCTAGGAATGGAACGAAGCATTGGATGGAAGTCCCACTGTTCACACCAACCAAAGAAGGATCACCAGGTTTGGCAGTAACTCTCAGCAAACTGTGACTTATGAGCCTTCAGAAAATCTAGATGACAGAGTCAGACAGACCCAAAGAATTTTAGAACCTTGTCTTCAACTGTCATGTCTACAAATGCAGTGGGATGGAATAAGGTAATTTAAGAAGAAGGTCAGGATAAGAAGGGTGGGGGCCCATGGAGCATCTGCTACTAAATGGATAAAGCCAGAGTACCATGCCCTGCGAGGCCAATCCAGAACTATACGAATCGCCCTTCTCCTTGAGCTGCTTGAGAAGAGGCGGAAAAAGAGGGAAAAATAGGACATTGAGAACTTTGTCCATGAAGCGACGACAGTCTTACAGCAAGGCCTCCTTGACCTGGGGCGAATCAGGAAGGATCTACTGGTGATGGCAGGACTTGAAGAGGTTCATCTCCGGAGTTCCTGGAAAGGTCATAAATGGCTGAAAAGATATGGGAAGAAAACCACTCCCTGGATTTGGAGTCTTGTATCTCAGAAAAGTAAGTGGCCCTGTTTTTCACATAGACTGTAAACTGGGACACAGAGCAACATCCAAATAAAAATCTTGGTTTTCCCAATGCTGCAAAGCTTCTGGTGTCCTACTGATGGTTTAGGCAAGTTGTTGGTCTGTACTTAAAAAGAGAGGTCCTTGAAAAGGGAGGACCAGTGAGAGAAAAACATAAGATGGATCTCAGTTCCAGTATGTTGATCTATGGTGGGCTTCCTTCGGAGAGCCATGAGTAGAGAAATTCTCCATGCTGGTCTCCCATTCAAGGTAGAACCAAGCTCACTCTTGTTTAGCTTCAAAACATAGGGTGGATCACGTGAGTGAGGCTGCTGGCTATGACTGTCAAATGCTTCTCAAGACTTGTGTTGATAAATACCTGCCATTGAAGGGTAAAGAATATTCTGCTAGAAGCATAGAGGAGACCAACAACCACTAAGAGGTTTGCACATGGATCAGGAAATAGGATGCGATGATTAAGGAACCTACTGATGTGTTTCAGATGGAGCATGAAGAACAATATCTGAAGTAAGACACTAACTCAAGAGGGGTGAGAGTCTAGTGGGAAAAAAACACTCAGATGTCAAAAGACATGTCCAAAAATTCCATTTGCTGTTACAACATCAGTCTTCATTCTGTTGGTTGATTATTCAACAAAAAAAGTAAATCCAAGGAGAATTGAAGACCATATACATATTCATCCATGGATTGATCCTTCACCAGAAGATCATCCAGGTAGATGGTTTGCTACTTCTCTGGAGTGGAGGAATCCTGTTAAGGAAGCGATTACCTTGGTGAACACCAGGGGGCTGTTGTAAGCCTCAAGGATAATATGATAAATTTGAAATAGAAGCAGCGAATCAAGGGAACCACCGGTGGAACTCATTGATGGTTAATGTGACGATACATATTGTGTATGCCTACTGAAGAGAGGGATTCTCCTCGTTCCAGTGATGTAATAACAGACCAGAGGGTGTTCATGTGACATCTTCATACAAGTGCCAAGTAGCTGAGCCTGTTGAAGTCCAGGATTGTTTTCTAAGTTGCCCTTCTTGGGAACTGTGAACAGGTTGGAATAATATCCCTGGAAAATGTTCCTCACTTGGAAAGGACATGATGAATTCTTGACTTCATGTAGTTGTTAGCTCGAAAAAATGCAAGCGCAAGGAAAGACCCTTCAGAGGAGCCGAAGGAAAAATCTGTTCCTTTCACTGGCTGAGATTTTCCCAGTTCGGTGAAAAAGCAGTAGAAGTATTAAACAAAGAACAATAAACTATGTCAAAACCAAGGACGACACAACAAGCCAATAGGCTAACAGGGTGGGGTGCTGTGTCCCCCAATGATTGGCTCAGAGAAAAGGATTTTACGGTGAGTACACAAAAATCCCTATTTCTCCTATGCCTCATTGGAGGACAAAGGACCATGGGACATCCTAAAGCAGTCCCTGGGTGTGGAGCAACACAACTGCTAATACCCCATGTACCACTGGCTTACAGCTGTGGTACTGCCGATTGCAGAATGCACCTGCCAAGAGCTGCATCTGCAGAGGCCTGAGAATGAATGTGGTACTGTTTTGTAAATGTATGCAAGCTGGACCAAGTTGCAGCCTTGCAGATCTGTTCTGCTGACGCCTGGTGCCAAATGGCCCAAGAGGCACCCACTGACCGAGTAGACTGCGCCTTAATCCCTGCTGGGACAGGTGTGCCCCTGACATGGTAGGACCCCTGAAGAGCCGAGCGAATCCACTTGGCTAGTGTAGCCTTTGAAGAGGCTAGACCCTTCCTATGCCCTTTTGGAAGCATGAACAGGGCATTTGATTTGCGGAAGGGAGTCGTCCGTGAGATGTACCGTCTAAGAGCCCTAACCACATCCAGGGTGTGGAAGGCCTTCTTGATACGATGGACTGGTGCCGGACAGAATGAAGCAAAACAATCTCCTCATTGAGATGAAAAGACGACAACTATGGGCAGAAAAGACGGGGACGTCCTCAAGACTGCCTTGTCCTGATGAAAATTCAGGAACTGAGGCCGGCAGGACAGGGCCGCCAACTACAAAACTCGTCTGATTGACATAATCGCCACTAGGAAAACCACTTTCCATGAAAGAAAGGCTAGCAATACGTCCTGCAGTGGTTCGAAATGGGCTTCCTGTAAGACTCTGAGGACCAAGTTAAGATCCCATGATTCCGACGGCCTTTTATAGGAAGGCGCCACGTGGGAAACTCCCTGAATGAACGTCTTCACCTGTAATCTGGTGGCAATCTTTTGTTGGAAAAGAACTGACAAGGCTGAAACTTGTCCTTTGAGCGAGCTAAGAGCGATACCCGACTCTAATCCGGATTGCAGGAATTCCAATATGGAAGCAATGGAGAACACCAGAGGAGATCATCCATGGTCCTTGCACCACGAGAAGAAGGTTCTCCAGGTGCGATGATAAATGCGCATGGACATGGGCTATTTAGCACTAATCATGGTGGAGATCACTTCAAGAGAGAATCCAGCTTGTGCTTAAATCCAGGATTCAACGGCCACGCCATCAAAGACAGGTCCCCAGAGTTCTGGTGGTAAATCGGGCCCTGCAAAAGTAGATCCATGCGATCTGGTAGTCGCCAGGAAACGTCGGGGACAAGTTGAACTAGTTCCGTGTACCGTGCCTGGCGGGGCCAGTCCGGCGCAACTAGGATCACTGGTACCCCCTCTGGTCTGATTTTCATGATGACCTTTGGGAGTAAGGGAAGAGGGGGAAAAATGTACGGGAGTCGAAACCGATGCCAAGGCAGAACTAGGGCGTCTGCTCCGATGGCGCATGGATTACGTGATCGGGTAATGAACCGGGGGGGGACCTTATTTAGTCTTGAGGCCATGAGATCCACATCCGGAGTCCCCCAGCGACGGCAAATCTGCTGAAAGACTTCCGGAAGAAGAGACCACTCTCCCGAGGCAAGGCCCTGGCGACTGAGAAAATCTGTTGCCCAATTCTTTACACCCGGGATGTGGATCGCCGAATGATTGGTCTCGGCCCAACGGAGGACGTGACTCACTTCGTGCATGGCCGTCCTGCTGCGGGTACCCCCCTGACGGTTGATATACGCCACAGCCGTGGCGTTGTCGGATTGGATCCTGATGGGGTGACCTGCGAGATGTTGAAAACTCAGTAGGGTTATAGCCTGATCGCTCGTATCTCCAAGATGTTGATGGGGAGACTCGACTCTCGAATGAACCAATGATCCTGTTCCGTATGGTGGCGGAAAACCGCACCCCAGCCAAGAAGACTGGCGTCGGTGGTCACCACCAACCAACGTACTGGGAGAAAGGACTTTCCATGGTTCAGGGAGGACTTCAGCGTCCACCACCTGAGGGTCTGTCTGACCCGCAGAGACAGACGGAACCGACGGTCTAGGGAGAACAGATTCTTGTCCCAAGCCAACAGCAGCGCAAGTTGCAAAGGGCGGAGATGGAACTGTGTGAACGGGACAGCTTCTATCGCTGCTACCATTTTTCCGAGAATCCCCATGCTGAAACATATGGAGTGAGGAACCGGGCGGGCAAGACTCAGTGCTCCCTGTTGTTAGTACAAGGCCTTTTCTGGAGGGAGAATGACCAACCCACGGGAAGTGTCCAGGATCATTCCCAAGAAGGAAATTTGCTGAGCCGGTACTGGATAAGACTTTTCGAAGTATATTTTCCAGCCCAGGAGAGAAAGTGTATCCACCATGATACCTACGGTTTCTTCGCAGGCTGAAAGGGACAGGCCCTTGACGAGTAGGTCATCCAGATACGGAAGTACCACCACTCCCCGAGTGTGATGAATGGCCATGACAGCTGCCATGACCTTGGTGAAGACTCTGGGGGTGGTGGTGAGACCGAATGGCAAGCCAACGAACTGGAAATGTTCTTCGCGAATTGCGAAGCGTAGGAACTGTTGATGGGATGAAATAATTGGGATTGGAAGGTAAGCATACTTGATGTCGATGGATGCTAGGAACTCTTTTTTGTACCTTGACAAACCTGTTCAACAGCTTGAGGTATGGGCCGCAAGGTTCCGTCCTTCTTCGGAACCACAAATAGGTTTGAGTAAAAACCCTTGAACATTTCATTTTGAGGGACCGGAATAATGACTCCGTCCCTTTGCAGCGCAAGTACGGCCTGAACGAAAGCTGTTGTCTTTGTTTTGGGAGGGGAGGACCGGAAAAACCATGTCAGGGGGGGGAATGAAACTATCTTGTACCCGGAGGACACCAGCTATCTGACCCACTCGTTGTGGACGACCGCGAGCCAGGCCTGACGGAACGAAAGTAGGCAACCGCCTACTTTGTCGGTGTCCACCGGATACCACGAGTCATTGTGTAGAGGATCTATGGGATCTGGCTCCCTTAGTTCCAGATGCCCTTGGCCTGGGTTTCCAGGTGCGGTTAGGTCTGTATGAGACCTGGGATCCCCTGTCTCCATGTGGGGCCTGACCTGATCCAGAAGAGAAGGTTGTGGAGGACCAACTGGAATTGTTGCGAAAAGGCCGAAACCGAGTCGGATGTTGATTCCGAAATGGCCGGACGGGCCTTTGTTGGGGAAGGAATTTACTCTTCCCTCCGGTAGCGTCAGAAATGAGCTGGTCCCGTTTCTCTCCAAATAGGCAACCTGTGCAGCGCAATTGGCCGCATCTAGAGAAGCGTTAAATACAAAGTCTCCGGCATAAGCTATCTGACTGGCGAGGCTGGCTGCCTCCGGGGGAAGATTGCTATCCTGAATGGTTGTGACTATCACCTCTGCCCAAGCGGCCATAGCCTTAGCCATGCAAGTCGCTGCGAAAGATGGAAAGAGCACCGCTCCGGAAGCCTCAAAGACTGAGCGAGCAAGGTAGTCAATTTGACGGTCAGTAGGGTCCTTCTCCTTAGATTGAAACATAGTGTAGCCATAGAGGTTATAGGCAGAATATGGGCCGCAGGCAGAGTAACGCACGTGCAGAGAAGGGGTTAATGTCACTGCTGTGGCACAGGGCAGCTTACCCAGGTCCTGTTCTTGATGTCCCCAGGGGAGAAATTGTGCTCTCCACAGTCCTTTTGAGGCTCCTTCCAGCGTTATCCACGCAGCAAATAAGTGCCCCCCTCAGCCGTCAGGAAGCAGGCTGAGTGAAAAGGTATGGCCACAGAGATTAGGAAAGTGCTTCTCGTTCAGAACGAGAAGCGCCAGTAACGTGGGCGGCATCCGCTCGCGGTGGGCGGATCTAAGGGACTGTGTTGTGAACTCATTTTTTGCTTTACCTCTGGCTTCTGGTGAGGGTGGTGGAGCTGGCTGTGTTGACAGAGGAGTCGTGAGTTCTCCATCCGGGCTCCCTCTAGTGGTGACAGTAGGTAATGAAGCTGATCTAAATGGCAGAGACCTGCCACCTGAGGAGGACGACTGTGAGTGGACATCAGGAGTCTCTGACTGGATTTAAGACAGCCGACTCCTTAATTTTGTGCTGGTGATTTTTTCCTGCCCTGAGGTTCTGGTTTCCATTTCTGTTCCTGCCTTCTCAAGCTAAGTGTGCTCTGCTATTTTTTCACATGAGATTTGGTCTGGTTTACTCAGTTTTTGCGGTCAGCCAGCCCCTGCTGGGGCTGTGCTGAATTTCCATTCTTATGTCTCTGTTTATGCCAGTTTGCTTTTTGTCCCTGATCAGATTGGTCTCTTTTTGCTCTGTCTTCAGAATATACCAGAGTGCTGATATAGGGAATTGAAGGCTAGCGACTTCAGGGTTTTTGTTATCAGAAAGCGTTGGACATTTTTTGGCAAGGTTTTGTGCGTGATTGCAGACAGCATCTTTCCTTTCCTGTCCTTTCTAGTTAGTGTGGGCCCCATCGTTTGCTCAGCCTATTTTTCTATCTTTGTTTGTGTTTTCATCTTGTCTCACCGACAATACATGTTTGCAGGCTGTCTATTGCTTTGGGGTCTGCTCTGGGGCAGTTTAGATTTCCCCTTTTCTTGCTTTAGGCTTATTTAGTTCTCCGGCTGTGACGAGGCATCTAGGATCATCGTAGGTATGCTCCACGGCTACTGCTAGTTGTGTGGATAGGATCAGGGGTCTGCAATCCGCTTAGTTACCAACCTCTCTGGTTTTCTGTGGCTTAGCTTGTTTTTGTTTTTCCTGCTCGGTGACTCATTTCATAACAGGACTGCGACCTAGACTGGCTAGAAGCCGGGAGCTCAATTTATAACGGCCGCCGGCAATGCGCGCCGGCTGAAAAGGGGCCGTGGCGAGACACAGCGCAAACGCCGTTGGACACCGGATCAGCGCTCCCCCTGCCCCCCAGGGACCAGGACCCATTGCCTGTTGCGCGGTCATGACGGCTGTGCAGTGACAAGCCGTCTCAGATCAGCCCGTCATACTCACGGAGGTGGCATAGCAGAGCTGGAACTGCGCTGTCTTTAAAGGTATATTGCTCAATCGATCCCCCTTTACATAGGATGGAGAGGTTGCCGATTGCATCGGTGGGCTGCAGGACGTCATTACAGTGCCTGGGTCCGGGGGAGGAAACATGAAGGTGAGCCTCCATTTGCCTCTGCTGCCGTTGGGAGACTGGTACCGGCAGGAACCGTCGCCCTAAATGAGCCTAGGCATGACCTCTTTGTCGCAGGAGAGGGTACGGGGAGGTATACTCCGCGTTCTCACCTGTTGATGTTTCTTCGGAGATCGGACCCCAGAAAAGGCCCGTGGCCCCTTTCACTCCGTTACTTAAAAAATAAAAATTTACAGAAAAAAATTTAAAAAGGAAAATAAAGACGGTGGGGTCTGAAGCCAGACCCAAGTGCCTCCTACAGACACAAATCAAGAACTGGGTAAATCTCAGCCAGCGATAGGGTGTATACTGCAGAGGAGTTGTTAACTTTTTCTGTTATTCACTTAGTGTCCTCCTAGAGGCAGCAGCATAACACCCATGGTCCTGTGTCCCCCAATGAGGCGTAGGAGAAATACCCTCTTCCCGATCTTGTGAGCCTTCAAATCTCTCTGAGGGAGTGATGCAAGTTATAAAGACCTCCTTTATCCATTCCGGATATATGATGTGTACAGTTATGCCATATGCAGACTCCTTTACTTTGATGAGCCCGCACATTTCATGGTGGATCATCTGCCTTTAACAGTCTACAAACCCCATCGGTTTGGGAGGCAGATAACGCTCGTTCTTAGTGGCATGATTGCTGATGTCGTGAGAACGCTTCAACGTGCCACAAGGTTTCATTGGAAGGCATGAGACACCTGGGCGTTTTTGCCCCTTCGCTGGAAGATTGTCAAAATCCTTATAGGGAAAGGCAACTTGTTGCTTGTAGCATCAACAGAAATACGTTTCCTGGGAAGTGGAAATGGACTCTCATACTCAGAGTCTGAGTTAGAGGTGTTCCTCGGGGATTTTGACCAGGCGGGGGAAGGCGGCTTATCCACTGTGGCTCTCTCCCAGCAGTGGCCCAGGCAGGCTGAAGAGGAGCTGTGAGACGACAACCTATGTTTCAGGTGACAGTGTCTGTGGGGAGGTGCAACAGATACCACAAGTTTTTACTGCAGAGGGTGCTGATTGAGCAAGACAATACTCAAAGATGAGCTTGGCTGGCAATTGCTCCAGGGAAACAAACATCTATATGGAGAGGCCTGAGTGAAAGACCTCACACCTTTGGGGAGACTCAGGTCCTGAGGGGGGGTCTGCGCGGTTCTAGGTGGGTGGGAGGTTCAGGCACGTGGGCAGAGAGGTAAATTGTTTGCCGCTATGATAAAGTATGTAATCAGCATAATGGGGTCTGCGTAGGTGGGGAAGTTTTCAGATAAAGGACATCGGTACATGGAAACAACAATGTAAATAGGTACAGAAGAGTGCCTACCGGTACCATGAGTTGCTGGGTCCAGAAAACCACAATTGCACAAAGGTGCACAGTGTGGACAGGCAGATGGATCTTTGGTCCAGATGAACTTGCAACTTGTTTCAAGGAAGGGTGCCAGTACAGGTGAAGAGAACCCCAAAAAGAAGCCTCTTCGAGCATGCAGGCACAGCCTGGGACGAAATCCTGAATAAATAAGCTTCTTTTTTAAAAGTGCGCAAAGTGCTTATGTGGTCGAGGAGACAACCCACTCTCCGATTGCCCCTTAGCCCAGGTACTGGGACTGTGGGAGGATGAATGTTGGGACCTAGCTGCATGAAAAGCCGAGGTCTTAATTAGTAAGGTATCCCAGCATCAAGGCACCCCGAAAGTTGGAAAAAGGCCCCTCCATTCAGAGAAGGTTGTGGGGAGGCACAGTGGGACCACCAAAAATTGCTCGGACAATAGATGCACAAGGTTGACAAAACTAGTAAAGTAGCCGCAGAATGCAGCAAAAGAAGAAATAAAGTCAGGCAAAAGGGAGACAGGCAAGATGGTCCAGGTGGAGAAAGAGGAGGGAATACCCAAGAAAAACATTACACGGGCTGGGGAGAGGGGGGTAAAGAGAAAAAAGACCCTTAGGTGAGAAGTCCTAACTAAAACCCATGGAAAATTTGGGGAGTGGGAGAGTAATTATGAGGGGATTATACTCACCTATCAGTCGTCTTTGATCACCCACAGAATCACACCTTCGGTGGCCTCACACTGTTGTGTGGACACCAGCACTCCACTGCGGCAGCCGCCATGGTGGATGGGTAATAGGCGACAAGTAGTGTCTACAGAGAGGTCCTTTACTGTGGAATGCACGCTTGGGCCATTCCTGAACAATAAGAAAAGTGGAGGACACCATAACATGGTGAGGGGAAAAAAAAAAAACATGCACAAGATCTGATACAGATCATGTCTGCCTCCTACGGTCAATAGGTTTAAATGGAGCTGCCTCATGTAAGGAGAGGGTACATCTATTTTTTTTCTTCTTTGTGTCGAGCCTCCTAGTGGCAGGGCATATATCCACGGTCCTGTGTCCCCAATGGTATTACATGGACACAGAGCACCTAGTGATAAGTAAACATGCAGCTACCTAACTATCACATAGTCCTCCAATTGCATACCTAGCATAACCATAAGATCACCAAGTTTTTGTGCCGGGCCCTGTCCTGCCCATATCTTCTGCATCTGCAGCACTCGGGCTTTCTTGCCTTTTAATACTATGTTCTCGTCATCATTAAGTGCAGGTCTAAAAAAAAAAAAAAAAAATCAAGTCACATAACATTCCTTTAAGCTTATTATTGAATCATCCAGTAGTGAATCCTTCGGCCATTACATTAACCCTGTAGATATGCTTTGCGGACTTACAAGCAGAATCTTGCTAATGTCTATAAAGATTAAAAAGATTACAAGCGTCTCACTTCTCATCACACACGTACACAATATATTGTGTTATCTTCCATGTGTAAAGAGTAGAGAACCTTTATAGCTGTAAAAACATTCTAAAGGCCCCTTAAGGCCCCTTTACATTTAGCGATGCACCAGCGATCCTGACCACGAAATGACCCGGTCAGGATCGCTGGTGCATCGCTAAATGATCGCTAGTGAGCCGCCATACAGGCAGATCTCACTAGCGATGCAGCAGCGGTCGGGGGTCGTACTTACCTTTCAGACGCGGCGAGGGTGTCCGTCTTCAGCCTACGTCCATGACTCGCTCGTCGACGCCAGCAGGAAGCAGACGACGAGAAATGGACCAGGCCGATCTCGCGCGATAGCCAGCGGGGGAGCCGGTCGGAGGTAAGTATCACATGTAGCGATATCGCTAGCAATATCGCTGCTGCGTCACAAAATCGGTGACGCTTTAGCGATATTGCTAGCGATATCGCTATGTGTAAAGCCCCCTTTATTGCAAAGGGCATTACATTGTCTGGGCAAGGTAAGTCACTGCACACAGAATAGACAGAAATGGAGACAGGAAAACAACGGTGTCTAGTTTGCTAATAATATACAAACTCTACTGAAATAATAACTGAAGCTATTAATATATTGAAATCATAGTCTAGAAGCTATATATACACATACAATTTAAAAGGGTTGTACAAATTTTGAAAGGTACCCCCTATCCAAACTATAAATGATAACTTCCCAAGGGATTATCTTGAGAACCAGGGTAAATGTAGTGCTGGTTTATCATGCACACTGCCGCTCCATTCATTCACCTTAATTCTCGCGATCTGGGAGTTATCCCCTAATCCTGTGGATATGGGATAACTTGTAGACTTGGTACTATGTTTTTAATAGTGAAAAAAATGACAACGTATCACCTACCTGTCCAGCTCTTCAAACAGCTCTCTGACCGTCATGGCGGCCACAATAGTGATAACGTATGGTAAACAATCATACTGCTTTCCAAGAGAAAGCATTTTAGCATATCGTGGTGCAACTGGAAAAGATGCCATTGTCCTTCCTAGGGGTGTAATTGGGCAACTGAGTTTAGCTTTCTGCATAGCTATTAATCTGTAGAAAAATGAATATTTTCTGTTAAAACTCATCCGTAGCATAAATAATGTAATCTTTTGATGGCCATAAACATTAAAGAGGGTCTCCCACAGTTATAACCTCACAGGAAAAGTGATTTGTTTCATTGATTGGTGATCCCTCACCAACCAACAATAGAGAGATCCTGCAAATCCTGATTGAATGGTGCAGTGGTCTCGCATGTGCACTGGAACACTATTCACTGTCTATGGGAACAATGAAGAATATAATGCAAATATTGTTCACACATTGTGTCTGATATTTCAGCTCAATCAGATCTAACTAAATGTTACTGTTCAGCCATAACAAGGAGTGATGGTGTTTGTGGAGATAAGGCAGACTTCAGTTCCTAATGACAAACCACCTCCTTAGATACTTATTAGTGTGTATGCAATGACAGAAAATATCCGAAAGTGACACCATTCTAAAAACTGCACCCATCAAGGTGTTCAAAACCACATTCATAAAGTTTTATTAACCCTTCAGGTGCTTCACAGGAATTTTTGGAATGTGGAAGGAAAAATAAACATTTACTTTTCTTTCACAAGAATTTTCCTTTAAACCTAATTTTTTTTTTTACTTTCGCAAGGGTAACAGGAGAAAATGGACTATACATTTTGTTGTGCAGTTTCTCCTGAGCATGCCGAAACCCCATAAGTGGGGGAATTCTGCTGTTTGGGCGCACGGCAGGGGCTTGGAAAGGAAGGAGCGCCATTTGACTGACTTTTTGAATACAAAATTTGATGAAATAATTAGCAGACGCCATGTCGCGTTTGGAGAGCCCCTGATGTGCCTAAACAGTGGAAACCCCCCCACAAATGACACCATTTTACAAACTAGACCCATTTGGGACCTTATCTAGATGTGTATTGAGCACCTTGAACTCCCCAAGTACTTCATAGAAGTTTGTAATGTTAAGCCGTAAAAATTAAAAAAAAAAAAAAAAAAGTGTGAAAATTGCAAACTGCCGTTGTAGCGACTCGTACATTATGCCCAGCTCATGCTTCTGGAGACACTCAACTGTAAACTAGGCAGGTTCTCATCACTACAGAAATGCCAAACGTGGGCGCTAAATGTGGTTTAGAAACACTGGGACTCAAACGGGAGGGGGGCATTTGGATTTGGGAGCAGAGAATTTGCTGAATTTCTTTTGGGTGGTGAGGAGTCATTTCGCTTTTTCAGAGCCTTTTTGCTACCAGTAACGTGGAAACCCCCTACAATTACATTAACAGATGACAGATCTGAGTGGAGACTTGCTTTTTGTGTGGATTGAGTGGAAGCTTTTATTGGGAACATTTTACATAACGTTTGGGATCACAGTTATCCGGCGCTCTACACTGACCATTTACTTTGGGGTTTCCATCTAAATCTCTGCGTGACGTGATTCAGATATAACCCCTAAGGGATCCATTCACTATAATGAGGCAGCAGCGTTACTCAGGACTCTTTCTGGCCTCTGCTCCGCGGTGTCCTTTTCAAATGTACACAGAACTGTGGCCAACGGCACTTTTATGCAGTCCTAAAAAGACGAACACTGCCGGATCACAGGTCAGACAGCGTCCACAGCTGCCTCCATCTGCCTCATTATAGGGAATCTTCTGCCAGGAGTTCTGTCTGAATCACGTATTTCAGAGATTTACATGGAAATCCCGGTGTAAAGGCCCAGTCACACATAGCGAGATCGCTGCTGAGTCACAAGTTTTGTGACACAACAGCGATCTCAACAGCGAGATCGCTGTGTGTGACAGCGATCAGCGACCAACCCCCCTGACGGTATCGCTGATCGCTGCAGGAAAAAGTCCAGGACATTTCTTTGGTCACTGGGCTCCCGCTGGCCAGCACGCATCGCTGCGTGTGACCGGCGGGAGCCCAGCGATCAGCTGGTAACTAATGTACACATCGGGTATCCAAGGGACGTGCGTGCCTTGGACACCCGATGTGTACATTAGTTACCAAGCGCGCTGATGCAGGTACCTGGTAACTAATGTACACATCGGGTATCCAAGGGACGCACGTCCCTTGGATACCCGATGTGTACGTTAGTTACCAGCTGCCTGCATCAGCGCGCTGGTAACTAACAGAACACAGCGATGCTGCGCGCTCTGCATCGCTGTGCTAATCGCTGGTGAAGCTGTCTGTTTGACTGCTCACCAGCGATCACATAGCGACTTACCAGAGATCCTGACACGTTGATATCGTTGTCGGGATCGCTGGTAAATCGTCATGTGTGACGGGGCCTTAAGAGCTCAGCTCAGAGCGCAGGATAAATGTGCACCGAGCCTTACTGCGATCTTTGGGAAGCAAAATGAAAAAAAAAATCAACAGCAAGTGAAGAATTGGTTTTATTTTTTTTTATGCCGTTCCTCGTGCGGTGTAAGTGATTAGGCGACTTTATTCTTTGGGTCGATGCGATTACAGCGTTACGAGATTTATATCAGGTTTTTATGTTTGGATGCTGTCACACACTAAAAAATGCTTTTTATTGCAAAAAAAAAACAGCAATTCAGATTTTTTTTTTTTTTTTTTTTTTAATACCTTTCCGCGTGTGGTAAAATTGGTAAGGCAGCTTTATTCTTCGGGTCAGTATGCTTTGGTGCATTTACACAAAAACTATTTTATAGAAAAAATAATTATTTTTGCATCGCTTCAGTCAGAGCTATAACTTATTTTTCTGCTGATGGAGGAGCTGTATGGTGGCTTATTTTCTGCGGGACAAGATCACGTTTTCAGCTGTACCATATTTATTTACATCAGTCTTTTTGATCATGTTTTATTGCACTTTCTATTCAGCGGAATGATGATAAAGTATTGTTTTTTGCCTAGTTTTTTATGGTGTTCACTGAAGGGGTTAACTAGTGGGACAGTTTTATAGAGCGGGTCGTTACGGACGCGGCGATACCAAATGTGTGTACTTTTATTGTTGTTTTTATTTACATGTAAATGTACATTAAAATGTATTTATTGGAAAAAGAGGGATTTTTGGTACTCACTGTAAAATCACTTTCTTGGAGCCTTCATCCAGGAACAAAAAGTAACCATGGGGGTGTGATTGTGTCGCTAGGAGGCTGACACTAGGCAAAAGGAAATTAACTTCTCAGCAGTATACACCCACTGACAGACACAAAGCCCTTCAGTTAGTGTTAAACCAGTAGGAGAAGCAACCAAAACTCAACATATGTACCAACCTAACAACGAAGGCACATAGGCCCAATAAAGGTACAAACAGTTAGGGAGGGTGCGGTGTCCCTCAATGAAGGCTCCAAGAAAGATTTTACGGTACCAAAAATCCCTTTATCGCTTCATTGTCGGTCACAGGTAACCATGGGACGTCCTAAAGCATTCCCAAGGGTGGGAACAGAGAGAATGCAAAGAAAAACAGACTTTAGGGAAACCGCTGCCTGCAGCACCTTTCTTCCTAGGCCTGCATCAGACGAGGCATGAGTATGAACCCTGCAAAACCTCGCAAAGGTGTGCAGAGACCACCAGGTCACAGCCTTACAAATCTGTAAAGCCGAGTCCTGGTGACGATCTGCCCAGGAAATCCCACCGCCCAAGTGGAGTGAGCCTTCAACCCCGGAGGAGGCTGTATGTCTTGAACACGGTATGCCTCCAATATTGCCAAACAAATCCAATGGCAATAGTGGACTTAGAAGCTGGAAGCCCCTTACAATGACTTTCAGAGATGACAAACAAGGAATCAGAGTGGCGAAAGGACGCAGTCCTTGACAGGTAGACTCGGATAGCTCTTACCAGATCCAACTTGTGAAGGGACTTCTCCTGGAGATGGACCAGAGAGGGGCAAAGAGAAGGAAGAAAAATGTCTTCATTAATGTGAAATGAAGAGACCACCTAAGGCAGGAAAGAAGGAACAGGTCTGAGAATTACCTTGTCCTGCTGTAGAATCAGGAACGTAGAACAGCAGGATAATGGCAACTAAGAAGGCAACTTTCCAAGACAGAGAAAACGCCTTGAATGGGCTCAAAAGGAGCACGCTGGAGTGCGCCAAGGAAAAGGTTAAGATCCCATGGATCGGGGAACGATAAGGAGGTGTCAGGTGGGCGACTCCTTTAAGAAAAGTCTCAACCTGGGAACGAGATGCCAGATTTTGTTGGAAAAGGTTTGACAGAGCAAGGGGCCCCTTAAGGGTAGTGAGTGATAGACCCGAATCAAGACCCGCTTGTAGAAAACCAAGCATGGAAGGAAGGGAAAAGGACATAGGAACCAAATTGTTGTCCTCACACCACCAGAAAAAGGCCTTCCAGTATCTGTGGCAGATACGCGACGATGCTAGCTTTCTCGACCTAATCATGGTCTGAATGACCTGATGGGAAAAACCAGTCTCCCTCAGAACTGCGGCCTCAACAGCCATGCCATTAAACTCAGACTGTGAACTCTGGTGGAAAGAAGATCCGGACGCTCTGGAAGCCTCCAGAGAGTATCCATGAGCATGTTCACCAGCTCCACGTAGCGGGCCCGCCTTGGCCAGTCTGGAACGATCAGGATTACAGGAATCCCTTCTGCCTTTATCTTTTTCACGACTCTCGGAATCAAGAGGAGAGGCGGAAAAAAAAAGGCAGTTGGAATTGTGACCAAGAGATTACTAGAGTATCGCAACCGATGGCTACAGGATCCCGAGAACTGGCTATGTACTGAGGAGCTTTATGGTTCATCCGAGATGCCATCAGGTTGACGTCCGGTGTGCCCCATTTCTGACACATCTGGTTGAAAATGGTGGCACTGAGAGACCACTTGCCCGATGCGAGACCTTGACAGCTCAGAAAATCGGCTGCCCAATTTTCCACCCTTCGGAATGTGCACTGCTGATATGGCGGGAACGTGACGTTCCACCCATCACAGAATCCTTGCTACTTCTAGCATAACCTGTTTGCTGCGAGTCCTGACCTGATTGTTTATGTAGGCCACAGCGGTGGCGTTGTCCGACTGTACGCGGACCGGCTGGCCTGCAAGAAAAAGAAAATTGCCCTGATCTCCAGGAGATGGGGAGAGTAGCTTCTTAGGCATTCCAGCGACCCTGCGCTGTGTGATGTAGAAAGACCGCTCCTCAACCGAGGAGACTGGCATTGGTGGGGATTACCTGCCACTGGAGAGGAAGGAAAGACTTTCTTCGTAGGACTGATGCTGATAGCGTTCACCAGGTCAAAGACTGCCTCACCTTGAGAGGCAGAAGCACGGGTCGGTCCAGGGAGATGGCTTGGGACAAGAGAACAGACAAGAGGGCCAGCTGAAGAGGTCGGGTATGAAACTGGGCAAAAGGCCCGGCTTCCATAGCGGCGATCATCTTCCCCAGAACTCTCACGCAAGACCGTAGAAGACCGGGGGAGAGGAGCTGGTCGCTTTAGAGTGCGGATCCCCTGGTAGAGAGGAATAAACATCTCCTTTGGAAGGAAGACACGGGCTTGGGCCATGTTGAACCTCATGCCCGGAAAGACCCGGTGCTTTGCTGGGGTCAAGAAGGACTTCTTCCTGTTGACTATCCAGCCAAGACAGACCATAGGCTCCAAGGTGATCTGAAGACTCTAATCGCAATCTCGACGGGACGGCCCCTTGATCAGAAGATCGTCCAAGTAAAAGTACTGTCACACTTAGCGATCTACAAGCGATCCCGACCAACGATATGACGCGGTCAGGATCGCTGGTACATCGCTAAGTGGTCACTAGTGAGCTGCTACACAGGCAGATCTCACCAGCGACATCGCAGGGGTCGGAGGTCGCTACTTACGTATCAGACGAGGCGATGAAGACGTCCTCCCGCCCGCGTCCACGCGTCGCTCGTCGTCACAGCAGGAAGCTGACGACGAGAAACGGTCCAGGACGTTCTCGCGCGATCAGCGATAACCAGCGGGGGAGCGGTCGGAGGTAAGTATCAGACATAGCGATATCGCTAGCAATATCGCTATAACGTCACAAAAACCAGAGACATTATAGCGATATCGCTTAAGGTGACAGGCCCTTAAGGGATTATGAGAATCCCCTTGCAGCGAAGGATGGCCATGACCTTCGTGAACACTCTGGGGCAGAGACCAGGCCAAAGGAAGGGGCCGTGAACTGATAGTAATCCTCCTGGATCGCAAACCGAAGAAATCTCTGATGCTGAACACAAACAGATATGTGAAGATAAGCATCCTGAATGTCTACAGAACAAAGAAATTCTCCCGGTCCCATGGAGGCGATTACTGAACGCAGGGAATCCATTCTGAAATGACGGTTCCGAACGTGATGGTTCAATCGCTTGAGGTCCAAAATTCGGACAGAGCGATCAGTCTTTCTTTGGGACTATGAAAAGATTGGAGTGGAACCCTGAAAATCGTTTGTTCTGGGGAACGGGTACAATTACTCCTGTGCGTAGTAGGGAAAAGACGGCCTGTAGAATCCCTGGGCCCGAGACGGATGTCTTAGCGGGCGAGACCGAAATAAATGTCTTCCTGGGGTGGAATAAAAGTCGATTTTGTAACCAGGTGTGACCATCTCTCTCACCCAGGCATCGCTGACCACCGACACAGTCTATCCGTAGAATCGCTAAGGGATGCACCATCCGGTTGAGACAGAACTGTCTTAGAAGACAGGCAAGAAACTGGCGGATCAGCATTAGGGTATTCTGCCCATTTGCCAACGGAGTCTGGGCTAATGGGATAGAGAAAATCGAGCTGCTTCCTTCCTGGGAAGCGCTTGTCAGGGTGTTCCCAGTGTTTGGACATAATTGCTTCAAATTTCCTGTGATAAGGGAAATTCCAGGAAGGATGTTTTACCCGTTTGAAGGAGACGTAGTCCTGAGCAGGTGCCTCGTCTTCCTTTATGTTCACAGTTTGGGTAATTGCCAGGATAAGGCTATTGACCATATCATGCATCTTTGAGGTCTGGTCCGTATCAGACTCAGACTGGGAATCCACATCTGACTCAAAAGCCGCCTCCAAGGAAGGAAAATGGGGGGAGGAGTGTATCCAGGAGGATGCAGAGGGACCCGGAGAACTGGAGGAAGAGCAGGAAAGAGCTCGCTTCCTTTGCCATGTACCTATGAAGGTCGTGGTCAGGTGCGTGCGAAATCACCAGGAGAGGCATTTGGAGTACTGGTGGCATTGGACAAATGTGAAAGTCGTTCCAGGACCTGGACCAGGGACTGTGAAACTTTGTCAGGTTAGACACCGACTGTGACATGGCAACAGCCCACTCCAGAGGGAGGGGAGTGCTCTCATCCCAGGCGTTAGAGGGCCCCTGTGGGGCAGACAAGGCAGAGGAGCTGCAAGACAGGCAGAAAAGGGAGGACTGGCCTGAAGACCACTTTCTTTTGCAAAGGGCACAGGCGTTCTGAATCACAGTGGGCTTAGGGGCAAGAAGAAGCTTCTCTAGGTTTGGGCATAAGTTGAGCCTTGAGGATACTGCTGTGGAGGAGCCAGACAAAAATAGAAACAGAGCCTACCCGATACCAGCGACGACCAGCAGAAGGAACTGTGGAAGCTATGTCCCCTTTGTACAGAGCGCCCACAGGTCTGTAGAGAGCGCAGGATTGCAGAGCGCACAGTGATATGCAGAGTCTCCTCGGCCTGTCCCACAGCGCTGCAATCCGACAGGCTGACACGTCAGGGTTGTGAACAGCCAGGAAGGAGAAGCTCTGTGATAGGAGCAGAAAAAAGCACCTAAAGAACGCACGTTGCGGAGTACATGACCAGACTCAAACGAAGAGGCGAAAGAAGACTCCTATTGGACAAAAAGAGAATGCGATTTAAATGAGCGACGGTGACTGGCTAAAAGAAGACAGGAAAGGGGAGCGGCCAGCAAAGGGAGGGGGAGTGTCCGCGAGTGCTGGGCATGGGAAAAATGGCCGCGGATGCCGGGTGAACCCTACCACTAACACCGCCCTGTCCCTGAAGGGACAATGTACATTTGGATGGCGCCTTCTGCTGCGGAGGGAGACATACGTGCGGCGAGTCCCAGTCCCTCTGCAGTGATGAGGATCACATCCAGGAGCCCTCGGATGGGAGAAGGTCGCTGGAATCCGGGATTCTCCATCTCGCACCATCTCCAGACGGTGCAGAAGACTGCATCAACCCCTTACAAGAAGGGGGGAGGCCACCGTTGGTCACCACCGTCTACCTACCAGCCCGCTCTGAGGATAGGGGTTGGGTGGGAAAAAGGCAAAAGGACTAGCCACCGGGGATCACCATGAAACACCCGTAAGGTGACAGGGGATTAGGGCCTGCCTGCGGAACTGAGAGTGGGCGATGTGGGTGACACCAGACTGCTCTCTAAGTCGCAAAAGTAAGGGAAAACAGGGTGAGAAATTACACCCTGTTACCCTAAGAAGAAGAACCAGAAAGACAAAGGGAAAATGTTAATAAACACAAACAGGTAACCTGAAAAGGAAAATGCAGTAGCAGATCCAGGTCCGCCTCTTACAGACATTAAGCTTAAACTGAAGGGCTTTGTGCTAGTCGGTAGGTGTATATTGCTGAGGAAGAGCCGCAATGCTCTGACGAGGTCAAGCGTATGCAGAACCTTCTCCACTCTATGAACTGGAACTGGACAAAGGGATGGCAGTGAGATTTCCTCATTTAGGTGAAAGGTGGACACAACCTTCGGAAGGAAGGTACAGTACGGAGAACCACCATGTCCTGGTGAAAAGCTAGGAAAGGCCGTCTGCAGGAAAGTGCTGACAATTCCGACACTCTGCGTAGCGAGGTGATTGCCACTAGAAAAAACACTTTCTGTGACAGAATGCAGAGTGGAACTTCTTTAAGGGGTTCGAAGGGTGGTGCCTGCAATGCTGTCAGGACCAGGTTGAGGTCCCACGTTTCCAGTGGACGTCTGTAGGGGGGGAACCAATCGGGAAAGTCCCTGGAGGAAAGTCCTTACTTGCGGTTTGGTAGCAATGCGCCTTTGAAAAAGGACTGAAAGCGCTGACACCTGACTCTTAAGCGAGCCTAGGGATAGCTTGGCGTCTAGGCCCGATTGAAGGAAACCTAGTACCTTCGGGAGGGAATAAGGGAGTGGGACTTGTCCGTGAGATTCGCACCAGGAAAAGAAAGCTCTCCAGGTACGATAATAAATCTTGGCGGAGGCTGGCTTCCTTGCCCTGATCATGGTCACAATGACATCCGGTGAGAACCCTGCCTGGGTTAGAATCCAGGTTTCAAGGGCCATGCCGTCAAATTGAGAGCCCCTGAATTCTGATGGTAGAACGGCCCTTGTGACAAAAGGTCGTGACGGTCGGGGACATCTGTAAGTTGTACGATGTCGGCGTACCATGTACGTCTGGGCCAGTCCGGCGCGATCAGGATGGTTGGAACTCCCTCTTGTTTGATCTTCCTCACGACCCTGGAGATCAGGGGGAGGGGTGGAAAAATGTACAGGAGCTGGAACTGGGTCCAGTCCTGGACCAGGGCATCCGCTCCGAGCTACCGCGGGTCATGTGTCCTGGCCATGAAATTGGAGACCTTGGCATTGAGATGGGAAGCCATTAGGTCCACATCCGGGGTTCCCCAGCATTGACAGATCTGGTAAAAAATTTCAGGGTGGAGAGACCACTCTGCCGAGTCCATTCCTTGCCTGCTGAGGAAGTCGGCTTCCCAGTTTTCCACACCCGGAATGTGGACCGCAGAGAGTACCAACCTCGTGTCTTCCGCCCAGTGGAGGATATGTGCCACTACTCTCATCGCCTGGGTGCTGCGGGTCCCGCCTTGGTGATTCACATATGCCACCGCCGTGGCATTGTCCGACTGTATCCATATGTGCGAGGCTGCAAGCAAGTGATGAAAGGCTCTCAGTGCCAGGAAGGAGGCCTGGATTTCCAGGATATTGATGGGCAAGGTCGCTTCCATTGGTGACCACTTGCCTTGTGCCCTGTGATGCAAGTGCACCGCACCCTAACCTGTTAGGCTTGCATCGGTGGTCAGGACCTTCCATTGACCTGAGAGAAAGGGTTTTCCTCGTGCAAGCGAAGTTGGCTTGAGCCACCAATGTAGGGACCTCCTGGTTGACTATGTCAACCGGAACTCCCTGTCGAGGGAGAAGGGATTCCTGTCCCAAGATCTGAGGATGGCTAGTTGAAGAGGCCTGAGGTGAAACTGGGCAAATGGCACTGCCTCCATTGCTGCTGCCATCCTGCCGAGGACTCTCATGGCAAACCGGAGAGATTGGGGAGGATTGCGGAGGAGTGTGCGAACTCCCAGATGGAGGGCCAGTGTCTTGTCCTTGGGAAGGAGCACCAGACCCCTGGAGGTGTCGAATAACAATCCCAGGAAGGTTAGAGTCTGACTCAGGGTAGACGATGATTTCTGAAGGTTGACTAACCATCCCAGATGACTCAGTTTGTCTATTGTGATTGAGACACTGACCTCGCAGTCCTTGAAGGTGGAAGACTTGATGAGGTCGCCCAGGTATGGAACGACTACACTGCGTTCCAAATTATTATGCAAATTGGATTTGTGTGTCATAAAGATGTAATTTTTTGTTTTTCAAATAAACTCATAGATGCTATTGTGTATCAGGGCTCTTTGGATCACTGAAATCAATCTCAAACGCCTGCGATAATTAGTTTACCAGGTGAGCCCAATAAAAGGAAAACTACTTAAGAATGATGTTCCACATTATTAAGCAGGGCACAGGTTTCAAGGAATTTAGGAAAGAAAACGGATCTCTCTGCTGCTGAAAAGCATCAAATAGTGCAATGCCTTGGTCATGAGATGAAAACATTAGATATTTCCCAAAAACTTAAACGTGATCATTGTACTGTTAAGAGATTTGTGGTTGATTCTGAGCAAAGACATGTTTGTGCTGATAAAGGCAGAATGAGGAAGGTTTCTGCCAGGCAAGTTCATCGGATTAAGAGAGCAGCTGCTAAAAAGCCATTACAAACCAGCAAACAGATATTTAAAGCTGCTGGTGCCTCTGGAGTCCCTCGAACCTCAAGGTGTAGGATCCTTCAAAGGCATGCTGTGGTGCATAAACCTACTATTCGGCCACTCCTAAACAGTGTTCACAAGCAGAAATGGTTGCAGTGGGCCCAGACATACATGAAGACTAATTTTCAAACAGTCTTGTTTACTGATGAGTGTCGAGCAACCCTGGATGGTCCAGATGGATGGAGTAGTGGATGGTTGGTGGATGGCCACTATGTCCCAACAAGGCTACGACGTCAGCAAGGAGGTGGAGGAGTCATGTTTTGGGCCAGAATCATGGGGAAACAGCTGGTAGGGCTCTTTAAGGTTCCCGAAGGTGTGAAAATGACCTCTGCAAAGTATATAGAGTTTCTGACTGACAGCTGTCTTCCATGGTGTAAAAAGCAGAAATGTGCCTTCAGGAACAAAATCCTCTTCATGCATGACCCTGCACCAAGTCATGCTGCAAAGAATACCTCTGAGTCATTGACTGCTATGGGCATAAAAGGAGATAAACTCATGGTGTGGCCACCATCTTTCCCTGACCTCAACCCTATACAGAACCTTTGGAGTATCATCAAGCGAAAGATCTATGAGGGTGGAAGGCAGTTCACATCAAAACAGCAGCTCTGGGAGGCTATTCTGACTTCATGCAAAGAAATACAAGCAGAAACTTTCCAAAAAATTCACAAGTTCAATGGATGCAAGAATTGTGAAGGTGATATCAAAGAAGGGTTCCTATGTTAACATGTAACTTGGCCTGTTAGGATGTTTTGGAGTTAAATAGCTTTTTTGTTCGGTGAATGTGACCTCCTAATGCTGCAAATTCCACAAATGAGCATTTTCAGTTCTTTAAAACATATCAAATATTTAGAAATTCTACTGTACATAATTTGGAACAGTGCAATTTGAGTTTTTATTCATTTTGGAGATTATACTGTTATCATTGGGAGGTTTCTTCAATAAAATTCGATGCATACTCTAACGGGTGATGACTTTTATTAGACTGACTGTCATTTGTACCGACTATTTAGGAAAATCAGAGAAAAATATCATTTGCATAATAATTTGGAACACAGTGTAGAATGCCTCTGGAGTGTAGAACGTCCATGGTGGCTGCCATGACCTTGGTAAACGTTCTTGGAGCCGTGGCGAGTCCGAACGGGAGGGCGACAAACTGGTAGTGGTTTTGGTTGACCGCGAACCTGAGAAACCTTTGATGGGTGGGAGCAATTGGTATGTGCAGATATGCGTCTTGTATGTCTATGGAGGCAAGGTATTCTCCCTGCTCCATGGATGTTATGATGGACCGGAGGGACTCCATGCGGAAATGACGGACCCGTACATATTTGTTGAGCTGTTTTAGGTCTAGTATGGGCCGGACGCTGCCTCTTTTCTTGGGAACTACAAATAGATTGGAGTAGAACCCTCGGAATCTTTAGTTCGCAGGAACCGGCACCACGACTCCTGCTTGAAGGAGAGAGGAGACCGCTTGGTGGAAGGCACGAGCCTTGTCTGATGGTGTTGTGGAATAGAGAGGAAGAACCGGTTCGTTGGAGTGGAAGTGAACTCTATCTTGTATCCAGAAGACACTATTTCCCTGACCCACCTGTCTTCTGTAATAGGCAGCCAGACTTGCTGAAAGAGTAAAAGTCGCCCGCCTACTGGTGGGATGTATTCCGGAGTTCGTGAGTCATGATGAAGCGAAGTTCTGAGGTTTTCCTCCCTTGGGTTTCGCTCGGCCTGCTTTCGACTACCAAGTCTTGTCCGGTTTCTGCGCCGTCCGTGGGTTGTCCCTGCATGGAGAGCGGTTACAATTTTGCGCTGGGCGCGAGACGGACCAGCCCGAAGAGTTCCGAAAGGATCGGAATCGTGTCTGGTTTCTCCGTTTAAACGTGCGTTTAGGTTTCAGTTGAGTGAGAGTTTTGAGGAGATCATTTGCATATTCCCAGTGCCTTCTGGGATAAGTGAAGAGTCTCCGCGAGCTCAACGATCACTGGGTTTTGGCCGTTGCAGCTGAAATGAGGAAATCGGAAAACCAGGGGAAGAGTTTTGAGGAGATCATTTGCATATTCCCAGTGCCTTCTGGGATAAGTGAAGAGTCTCCGCGAGCTCAACGATCACTGGGTTTTGGCCGTTGCAGCTGAAAAGAGGAAATCGGAAAACCAGGGGAAGAGTTTTGAGAAGATCATTTGCATATTCCCAGTGCCTTCTGGGATAAGTGAAGAGTCTCCGCGAGCTCAACGATCACTGGGTTTTGGCCGTTGCAGCTGAAAAGAGGAAATCGGAAAACCGCGCGCCGAATTTCGGCTCATCTTTCATCATTTTTAAGAAATCTCAATATGGAAGAGGCCAGGAGCCATTTGGTGAGCTGCATTTCTTGCTACATGTTCACAGACTTACCAGTGGAAAAGCCAAACTTCACATGCCACAAATGCAAGCTTGTGTCCCTGTTGGAGGAAAAGTTGCAAAATTTCGAAGAGAGGTTAGCTACATTGAAGATCATTAAGGAAGGTGAAGAGTTCTTTGACAGAGCAGAATTATCTCTTCATGTTACAGAAAGAGAAGAAATTCGAAGTGCACCTGAAGAAACAAAGGAATGGAGACATGTGACCCAGAGAAGCAGGAGGATCAGGAGGCAGTCAGCACCCATACTGCTCAGGAACCAGTACCAGGCTCTCACGCAGGAAAACGATGAAGAAATACATCAGGATAAGACTTTGCCAACAAACAGCAACCTTGTACGCCTTCAGAGTCCTCCTGGATAGAGAAAGAAAAATGTTGTGAAGAAGAAACGGAGAGTGGTGGTCATGGGGGATTCCCTGTTGAGAGGAACAGAGGCCGCTATCTGCAGACCGGATATAACTTCAAGAGAAATGTGCTGTCTTCCAGGTGCAAAAATTAAAGATATGTCAGATGTGTCTGACAGGATATCAGGACTCTTCAGACCTACAGATGACTACCCATTCCTGCTACTACATGTGGGGACAAATGACACCGCAAGAAATGACCTGGAAACTATCTGCAGAGACTTTGAAGACTTAGGCAAGACAGTGAAAGAACTGGGAGCGCAGGTGGTCTTCTCTTCCATCCTCCCAGTGGATGGCCATGGAACAAGGTGGTGGAATAAGATTCTGCAGGTGAACAACTGGCTACGTCGATGGTGCCGTCAGCAAAGATTTGGATTTCTGGATCACGGAGTGAATTACTTATACGATGGACTACTTGCTAGAGATGGGGTGCACCTTACGAAGACTGGAAAGCATGTATTTGGAAGTCGCCTTGCTACACTTGTAAGGAGAGCTTTAAACTAGAACAACATGGGAAGGGAAGCAAAAGACCAGAAAAAGTCATACACCTGACAAATGCTATTGAGAACTCTGCTATTAGAAGTGGAAAGGAAGAACAAAGACAAAAGAATCTAATTAATAAAAATATTGGAGAAAGAGAAACCAATCACAAACTAAAATGTTTCTATACTAATGCACAAAGCATGGGCAACAAACAAGGAGAATTGGAACTACTAACGCAGGAAAAGAAATATGATGTCATTGGAATCACTGAAACTTGGTGGGACAATACACATGATTGGAATACAAGACTAGAAGGATACAACTTATTTGCAAGAAACAGACTTGATAAACGAGGAGGAGGTGTCGCATTGTATGTTAGAAACGCGTATATCTGCACAGAGATTGAAGATTCAGAGACTGGGAGTTCTGTGGAAACTGTTTGGGTAAGAATACAAGGACAGAACAATGGAAAGGACACCATTGTAGGCATTTACTACAGGCCGCCTGTGCAAGCTGAAGATATGGATAAACTCTTTATGCATCAAATGGCCAAGTTCTCCAAAAAAATATGACATAGTTGTCATGGGAGATTTCATCTATCCAGACATTTGTTGGGAATCTCTCTCAGGCAAAACTAACAGGTCAAGGAAATTCTTATCCTCTCTTGCTGACAACTTTATCTTCCAAAAGGTAGGGGAGAAAACAAGGGGAACTGCTACCTTGGATCTAATCCTTATAAACAGGGAGGAAATGGTTGAGGAGGTAAAATTGGCTGGGACCCTAGGAGGTAGCGACCATGCTATTTTAGAATTTTGGATAACTAGAGGCGGAAGACCTGCGAAGACTCAGACGTCAAGGTTAGATTTCAGAAAGGCAGATTTTAAGGGATTCAGAAAGAGAATTGGAGGGATCCAATGGCTGGATATCCTTAAAGACAAAAATGTCCAGGAAGGATGGGAAATCTTGAAAAATGAAATTCTCAAAGCACAGTTGTTAACAATTCCGAAAAGAGGGAAGAATAGGAAGCATTTAAGGAAACCAGGATGGATGAACACAGAACTTAAGCACGTGCTAAAAAGGAAGAAAAAAATGTTTATAAAATTGAAAGAGGGAGGCATATCTAAAGAAGAATATAATGCTGTCTGCAGAATCTGCAGGGCACAAATCAGATTATCTAAAGCTGAAAATGAATTGAGGCTTGCAAGAGATGTCAAAAGCAATAATAAAGGATTTTGGGGATATGTCAAAAGTAAAAGAAAAGTCAAAGATGCTATAGGATTTTTACAGGATGGAAATGATGAAATGGTAAGACAGGATGTTGAGAAGGCTGAACTTTTAAATTCCTATTTTGCATCTGTTTTCTCTCAGAAAGGAAATGTAACATCAACTGTTCTTCACTGTCCTATTAAGGGAATAGAAGAATCCAGGATATCTATAAACAGAAAGATAGTGAGGAAACACTTAGCTAACCTAAATGAATTCAAGTCTCCAGGTCCAGATGAATTACACCCCAGAGTACAGAAGGAGATAGCAGAAGAAATTTTTGAACCCCTCTCCATAATCTTTGAAAATTCTTGGAGAACAGGAGAAGTGCCAGAAGACTGGAGAAGAGCAAATGTTGTTCCCATCTTCAAAAAGGGGAAGAAGGTGGACCCAGGCAACTATAGGCCGGTGAGTCTGACTTCTATACCGGGAAAGATCTTTGAACAAATTATTAAACAACATGTATGTCAGTACCTGGATAAGAATGAAGTGATTAAACAGAGTCAGCATGGGTTTGTAGCTAATAAGTCATGTCAGACTAACTTTATTTCCTTCTATGACGGAATCACTGATTGGGTGGATCAAGGAAATGCTGTAGATATAGTATATCTTGACTTCAGCAAAGTATTTGACAAAGTATCTCATACAATCCTTATTGAAAAAATGACTAAGTATGGAATGGACAAGGCAACTGTTAGGTGGATTCATAACTGGCTTAGTGATCGGACCCAAAGAATGGTCGTAAATGGCTGCACATCCAGTTGGAAGAATGTCTCAAGTGGGGTACCACAGGGCTCTGTCCTGGGCCCTGTATTGTTCAACATCTTTATCAACAATTTAGATGAAGGAATTGAGGGTAAACTGATTAAATTTGCTGAAGACACAAAGCTAGGAGGGATAGCTAATACTAGAGAAGAGAGAGAGAGGATTCAAAAAGATATAAATAAACTGGAGAAGTGGGCAGCAACTAACAGAATGGTTTTTAACAGGGAGAAATGCAAAGTACTACATCTGGGCAATAAAAATGAAAAAAGCATATACAGAATGGGAGGAATAGGGCTAAGTGACAGCACATGTGAAAAAGACTTGGGTATACTAATAGATCACAGACTGAATATGAGTCAACAGTGTGATGCAGCAGCAAAAAAGGCAAATGCAATTCTAGGATGTATTAACAGAAGCATACAGTCTAGATCACGTGAAGTCATTATTTCCCTCTACTCCTCTTTGGTCAGACCTCATCTGGAATATTGTGTCCAGTTTTGGGCACCACATTTTAAAAAAGACATCAACAAACTGGAGCAAGTTCAGAACAGAGCGACCAGAATGGTGACCGGTCTGCAAACCCTGTCTTATGAGGAAAGGTTGCAGGATTTGGGAATGTTTAGTTTGCAAAAGAGAAGACTGAGAGGAGACTTAATAGCTGTCTACAAATATCTAAAGGGCTGTCACATTGTAGAAGGATCAACTTTATTCTCATTTGCACAAGGAAAGACTAGAAGCAATGGGATGAAACTGAATGGGAGGAGACACAGATTAGATATTAGAAAAAACTTTTTGACAGAGTGATCAATGAGTGGAACAGGCTGCCACGAGAAGTGGTGAGGTCTCCTTCAATGGAAGTCTTCAAACAGAGGCTGGACAGACATCTGACTGGGATGATTTAGCGAATCCTGCTTTGAGCAGGGGGTTGGACCAGATGGCCCAGGAGGTCCCTTCCAACTCTACGATTCTATGACTCTTACCCCCAGTGGCATTGGATATCATTGTGTCCAACTTTTCGTCGAAAAGCCTTCCACTAAGGTACGGAAGATGCGTGAGGGACTTCTTTGAGGCCGCATCCGCTTTCCATTCTCGCAGCCAGAGGATATGCCGAATCGTAATGGCGTTTGCCGCTATCCCCGCTAGACCTCTTGCTGAGTCTAGGGCTGCATGCAGCATGTAGTCTGCTACCACTGCTATCTGAACCGCTTGGTCCGAGAGCCCGGTATTTGAAGCTTGAAGACCTTCCTGCAGTTTTTTTGGCCCAAGCCAGGATGGCCTTGGCCGCCCAAACTGAAGCGAACGCATGGGCCAGGGAGGCCCCTGCCGCTTCGAAAACGGAACGAGCCATGCGTTCTACTTGCCGGTCTGCTGCGTTCCTGAGGGTTGAGCTATCTGGCAGAGAGAGTAGGGTCTGCGCTGCTAGTCTAGATACCGGGGGTTCCACTTCGGGTGGATCTGTCCACTGTTTGGTGTCCTTCTGTGAGAAGGGGTACTTCGCTTCCAAATATTTGCGATTGGCAAATTTTTTCTCAGGCTGCGAAAACTGCTTAGTAAGTATCGTCTGAAACTCATGGTGATTAAGGAAGACCTTAGGTGGTTTCAGAACACTTTCGAAGCAAATCTTATGTTCTGGGGCTTCCGGGGCTGGCTTTCCAGCACCCGATGGATGGCAGAGATTATGTCCTCAATTAGCACTGTATTGCTAGAGGGAGAAGGTACCACGGACCTCTCCGTTTCGTTGTCGGAGTCACAGATGCCTTCCGAATCCTGTGTATCGCTAAGGCTAGTTTCACACTAGCGTTTATGAGCGCAGCGACGGCCTGCGCACGGCCGCCGCTAAGCCCCGCCCCCTGCCGCGCCCCGCCGGTAGCTCCGCCCACCGGCGCATGACGCTGCATGCGCCCTGCGTCCCCTATCTTTATCACAGGGGGCGCAGGCCGTGCGCAGTATGCGTTTGGCGGCCCATGCGTCCTTTTGACGGTGCGCCGACCTGCGCCAAACGCAACCTGCTGCAGTTTGGTCGCGTCGGCGCACCGTCAAAAAGGCGCATGCGCCGCCAAACGCATACTGCGCACGGCCTGCGCCCCCTGTGATAGAGATAGGGGACGCAGGGCGCATGCAGCGTCATGCGCCGGTGGGCGGAGCTACCGGTGGGGCGCGGCAGGGGCGGGGCTAAGCGGCGGCCGTGCTCAGGCCGTCGCTGCGCTCATAAACGCTAGTGTGAAACTAGCCTAAGTTGTTCCCTGGTGGGCGATCTGGGGCGGAGGTCTTCTGTGGTGGGGGATCTCTGTGGTGAACTGCATTGTCTGTCTGACAGGGGACTGCCTAGGAGACCTGGAATGACTGTGTCTCTCCCTGAGGGGGGGGGGGGGGGGGATGAGCTTGTGCTACAGGACGACTCAGGTGATCGTGACCTGTGGGTCCGCTTACGTCTGTGAGAGTCGGAAGCAGCATGTTCCTGAGACAAGCTGTCCGTTTGCTGGGTAACGTTCATAGCCGGGACACGACCCTGCAGAGCTTGCAGCAATATAGCGGTTAAGTTATCTATGGACTGTGTCATAGACTGCGACATCGGAGTAGCCCATTCCGGCGTGGTATCTGACACTGAAGCGTTGGTAGGGACTCCCTGGGGTTCTGACCCAGAGTTCTGGATGCAATCCCGGCAGTGTGGATACGTGCTGCCACTGGGGAGCGTGGCTTTGCAGGCTGTGCAGAATGCATAGAAACATTCCTGCCTGGTTCTCTTTCTTGAGCCCGGCATAGTGCACAGAGGCTGGATATCAGGGATCCTACAGGGGTGACTACGCAGAGGGAACCCATAGAGATCCTTATAGGTAGAATGGATTCACAGCTGAGTAAAGAGAACCCAGCTGTGAACTTACCCCACCAGTGTGCCCCTAGGTCCAGCGCCGACAATTCCCAGTTCTGTGCCCCCCGGAGACTGCTGTGGTTCTCCTTCTTGCTGGAGGCGTCCGTTGTCAGGATGTCTGCAGCCAAAAAAATGGCCACCGGGACGCTGAGGAGAGGGAGGAGGGGGCGGAGAGCTGAAAAGGGCACGCTGGGCTATGTAGAAACGCGCCCTTTCTGCCTCAATCCGTCCCTTCTATGACACTATAGAGTGACATTTTAGTCATCCGGGGGCGGAGAAAAGGCGGCGGCTTCAGCTAGGCCGAAGCCGCGGTCTCAAGTAGAGGTCTGATGCCCAGGAGGGCTCCAGGGCGGCACGGTAGTCCGGGAGGGGGTCGGATCTGTACCAGACCCCCCCGGAAAGGGCGACTCGCTAGCGGTGGGGGCAACAGGGGTAGCGGTTCCTGTTTGGGGGGGTCCCTCTGGAGCACTATGAAGCCGCTGCTGCTGCAGAGACAGGGGCACAGAAAGCCCTGTCTCTGCTGTGCCATGTCTGCCTGCACCCTCCCCCGGCCCCAGCAGGATCCCACAGCTGGTCTGGGGTCCCTGGTGCAGAGTGCCACCTATTCACCGACCCTACCTGAGGTGTCTCAACCTAATGCCCCCTGAGGGGGATTAGGGAGGGTGCGTCTGTCACCGTCAGGGGGTCTTCATCCTCGCCTCGACCTCAACCCAGACCCCAAAGGGGTTGGGGAAGGAGGGGGGGTCTCAACTTCGGACCAGTACCCGAGGGACTGGGGAAGGAGCGACATGGGAAATAGCAGTCTCCACTTCAACTGGGCACCCCTAAAAAGGGGGCCAAGGAAGGAGCCATGCCGGGATTCTCGCTGGAGACCCACTTTTCTTCATCTGTATTCCGGACGAAAAAGGAAAAAAACAGACGAAAAAAAAGGTGTGCCTCCTTGCGACACTAAGCAAAAACTGGAGAAGGCTGACACTGTCCAGGGGTGTATACTGCAGAGGAGGAGCCATAGTTAATCTTTTTCAGATTATGCATAGTGTCGCCTCCTAGTGGACAGCAGCATAACACCCATGTTTCTGTGTCTCCCAATGAGGAGTAAAATATTTTTACACTTTATATTTTTTTTAACTTTATTAAATTACTATTTTACATCAGATCACTGATCTGACACTCTTCACAGCAGAGTATCAGATCAGGATCTGACAGGTAGGGAAGGAGGCATACCGGCGCCTGCTGAGAGCAGGTGCTCACAAGTCACCTTCCCTGCAGGATCTGGAAGGACTCTGCAGCCATCTTAGTGCTGGGGGTCTCCATGGAGACCATCAGGACATCGCGACTGTATCGCGATGTCATGATGGAAGCGCACAGGGAGCCCCCCCCCCCAGCGCGATGCTTCTCTATGTCGCTGTCACTACTAACAGCAGCATCAGAGGGGTTAAATGCCCATGATAGGTGCTAGCACCGATCGTAGGCGTTGCTGCGGGTGTCAGCTGTCACATACATCGCGGTTGGCACGAATACACCTCCCGCCGAGCAGTACTAGAATGGCGCATGTCGTGAAGGGGATAATACAAGTTGGATCGAGCAACAATGTAATGCAGTGAAGTCCATATAGTCCCCACACACTAATTACTGAACTTATAAGCACAGAAATACCATTGCATTGAGTATCAGTTATCTGGACATACCTGCCAGTTTTCGGGGGGTCCTGTAATGCACCAAGAGCAATTAATAACTCCTCTGCAGCTTTCAAAGCGTCAGCTGAAGGTGGAGTGGGAAAAGGAAAGTTTACTACCTATGAAACAAAATCATTAGGTAAATTATAAAATATACAACATTAACTTATCAAACAGAGGACAATAGATAGCTGTTCATCACATAGAACTAGGCTATGCACTATTGTGTTCTCAATCAGGAGCGGAGAAAATGCCTCAAGACACCCCTAATGGTGAGTAAAATCCTGAGACATGGCAGCTCCTTTTTTTTTTATCCCTCAACATATGTTATAGGAGGAAAAGTCTGGATTCCCACAAACATTAGGTCAGAATCAGCCAAACTCGTCAATTTTCAATTTCACGTGTATGTCCACCCCAAGATATATTGCTTATATCCGTGAACAGTATATCATATATCTACACTTTCTATGTTGATATTGCGATCATCTTTAAAGGAGGGTGACCATCCGTGTGGACTTTTTTCTACTTAAATGTATGGAGGACGAAATTAATTTTTTTGCAATTCAGTTTAATTAAAAATGTGAGATTTTGCCTTTTAAAGGGTTTGTTTCCCTGCATATTTAACTTTGATGTGGTTTGCAGTCATAAATCAGCTGAGGAGCACAACACAGACAGATAATAAAGTTAGAAACGTTCCCATGGGACAGTTAATGAGACATTCTCAGTTAACCCATTCTGCAGTCAGCAATAGACAGTAAACAAAGGCCAAATGGTGCAAATATTATCGAAACCCAATTGGAAAAATTATTTTTAGCCAAAATACGTTTGAAAAAAAACCCAATTGCCCTCAAAAGGTGGACGACTCCTTAAAATGTTTATTTCTGAGCATTATTTAGCAAGATTAGCTTTTTGTAGCTGAACTACAACAATATAAAAATAATACATCAGTAGTATTTTTCTCTCACCTTCTCAATGTTCAAATCTTTCATTTGAAGAACTAAATCTTCTACAGGACGTCTTGTTATTTCAGGTTGTGAAAACTGTTCAAAATCACTGAAGATGGCTGAAGAGTACAACCTAAATGTGTGAGGAAAGCGGATATTGGGGTTATACCAACCGATTGGCCTTGGATTCATAAAAATATGTCAAGAAACAGAAGCATGGTACAAAATGATATGACTGAGAATACTGAGATTGTTTAACTGATACAAGCTGAAAATAGGTAGATTGACCATATTCATAGACATGAAGACGTCGGTGGCCGAGTAAGTCACCTGTAGCAGTGGCCGGGCTCTGTACGTCCTGCTCTTCCTGCTCTCTGATCAGCTGAAGCTTGTGAAGTCCAATCCACACGGAAGGAGGAAACACCAGTGACTTTATCATAGTATCTTTTCTTAACTTTTCCACAGTCAACAACATATTTTATCCCAGGAATAGTAAGAGATGTTTCGGCTACATTGGTTGCCACAACGCATAGTCTAGTTCCACTCGGAGGAGGGCGAAAGACCTGCATAAAAACACGCGTCAAAGTATAAGACATCAACTAAAGACAGTATGACTTGCATATTAAAAATTTTACTTTAAGAAATCGATTACCTTGGCCTGCTTTCCAGGAGCCAGCAGAGAATACAATGGTAACACATAAAGAGGGAGGGAAGAGTCCGATTCTTCAGCTAGGGAAAAAAAAATAAAATAAAATTGAACAATTGTCTAATATTGCCTAATTAGAAGTTTAATTACAAAAATAACCCATGTATCTAAAATCTGGGTCATTTTCTATACAAGCCATTATGAATACATTGGCACTCATTATGCATAAAACAATCAGAAATAAGAGTAATCAATACCATCATCTGATCCCGCATCTCCTAAATCCAGGTCAAAGTCTGACCCCTCTCCCTCTTCATCTCCACCAGTCTCTCGGTCTTCATCCCCTTCATCCATGGGCAAAGCTGAATAATTGTCTAAGTTGATTTTAGGCAGGTTCTAAATAAAAGTAAGAAATGGAATGGCTTATAGGCCAATGTACAGACATTAAAAGAAACGTGGTAGTTATCAGAGAAAAAAGTCACATCATAGGGTTGCCAGGCTAATACTGATGACCCAATCTTGGGGTTGGTCATCATCATTATATCGGTGGAGCCGTGACACCCCACTCATCAGCTGCTGAGAACTGCAGCTCAGCTTGTGTTCTGGAGTACAAGATCTGGAGCCCTCCGCAGCCCTGGGGATGTTCTGTCCAGCTCCGCTCATGGTTTACAGCCACCCGCTGCAGCTAATAGCAGTTGATTGTGGGTTTCATACCTGGCATCCCCACCAATCTAATATTAACAACTCATTTTGTGGATAGGTCATTATTACTAGCCTAGATACACTCTTTAAGTTTGTTTTGAATCCAATATAAAAAAGATCCACCTTCTTTCTTTTTGACTTCTTAAACTCTTTCAGAGCTTCAGCATCCCGGGCATCCTCGTAATTTTCAACTACAAATGAAAAACAATGTTTGACCCACCACTTGGTAAAATTACTAAAAACACATTTTAAAATATTTTTAAAAAAAAGTTATCAATTTTGTAGATTAATTAAGTCAATCAATGCATAAATGAAAATTATCTAATTAGCAATGAGTAAAGACTAGGCTAGTCAGCATTAAGAAATTATAGGAACTTATTTGCATTCCACTTTATGCAAGAGTAGCATTGGCATAAGGGCAACAAAAGTAACTTCATAGAGTACTTCTATGGAGCACCCCTTCTGAGGAAGATATCAATAGAAACGCGCGTCAGGGGGTCCCTGGGTGACACTGCATTGTGGTAATTATAACTTACATTTACTTTTCTTTACAGCCATGAGGTGCACTCTTTTATACCCGGCTTTCTCAGTTTTTTATTTACATTCTTTATTTAAGGGTCCTTTGATCCCTTTCTGAGCAGGCTGGATTTGGGTATAATCAGCAATATCAACATAGACTAATATAGATGTTTAAGACTTTTTAAAGGATATATTTGCACTAAGGCACTTTACATATATGTATATAATTGTCTTGATGTCAATTTTCTGTGCTCCTACATGTGCCGTTTATAATGTAATTCATTTTTAATTACTTATATAGTCACCCAGTGTACTTATTTCTTGCTATCTTATTTCTGTATGGTCTGCCTAGTCTTATTTTATCTTGCATTTACTTGATTAATAAAATGTATAATTTTTAAACCTTCTTTGGAGGTCCTTTTCTCTTGTTCTTTACTTCTATGGAGGCTGAAATAGACAGGGGAAGTACATGCAACAATTCTTGCTACTAATATGGCCATTCAGAGGTTAAATGGGTCATCTCAGAAGAGGTATTATTGGCATATCACTAGAATATGTATAAATGTCTGACAGATGCAAATCCCACCAGAAAAAGGGTCCCTGATTTGGAGACAGATGTTGATCACTGCTTTGAGACCTGCACTTATCAAGCATTTATGGCTAATCTAATTGACATGTATTACTTACCGGGCTGCCTGTGACAGTTTTGATAAAATCAAGCACTTGTCTTCTGCAGACCCACTAGTACTTTGAATTATGAGAGCTGCACATCCCTGCCCACACCATTAATTTACAGCTTTCTGTGTACACTGTGCATAGGCAGAAAGCAGACAATCTGTGGTGTGGGTGGGGTTATACAGAGCTCATGATTATGGAGGACTGCATAGAAGAAGGTTTAGGGTGTTTCCTTCTGATAAAATAGTGATTTTATC
The DNA here is from genome assembly GCF_039654945.1 of Dendrobates tinctorius. Classification (NCBI taxonomy): domain Eukaryota; kingdom Metazoa; phylum Chordata; class Amphibia; order Anura; family Dendrobatidae; genus Dendrobates; species Dendrobates tinctorius. The sequence goes on along the minus strand of NW_027361910.1, from coordinate 18,471,848 downwards.
AAATCTACAACAAGTAGCCAAGTAAGTGATGCACTGCTGGAATCAGGGTCTCTTGCCACAATCTGAAAACATGTTCGAGAGAGAACCTGGTGACACATTAACTTTAATATCTCTCGTGAGATGACCCCTTTAAATCAAGCTCTTTCCTCTACAAAGTGGGGCATTTTCCCATTATCGTTCAAATTTGTTTAAACAGAATAACCCACAATACTTTACAAATCAAAAGCTCTACAACTTTCTATGTACTTTATGACTGATTAATCAGAGATTCTACGCCATCAAACTGCTGTAAACCGCTTTAAGATACAGCAAACTTGGAGCTATGCAATCATTTTGCGGCTTTTGAAGTTTTCATACCTGTTTAAAAAAGCTTCCCCATAATGGGAAGACCCTGGACAAATGAGAGCGTAGCTACATCTACCAATCAAATTCAGCAAAAGTGCAGACACCAGAAATGTTACTTCAGTCCCTGACCAGAGTACCCATTCTTGTGAGGCGTACGCCACTGAGAAAATGCAACAAACTCATTGAGTGTTGGAGGCGCAGCGGACAGTTGCTGTGAAACTCCGCCCCCTGTCGCGCCTCCTCCGGTCAGCTCCGCCTATGGGCGCATGACGCTGCATGCGACCTGCATACCCCATATTTAGCATTGGGTACGCAGGCTGTGCGCAGGTATGCTTTTGCCGCTGCATGCGTCCTTTTGATGGTGCGGCGACGTGCGCCAAACGCAACGTGTGGCATGTTGGTGCGGCTGCCGCACCGTCAAAAGGACGCATGAAGCGGCAAAAGCATACCTGCGCACGGCCTGCGTACCCAATGCTAAAGATAGGGTACGCAGGTTGCATACAGCTTCATGCGCCCATAGGCGGAGCTGACCAGAGGAGGCGCGGCGTTTCAAGGCGACCATCCGCTGCGCCTCCAAACGCTAGTGTGAAACTAGCCTTAGGCCCATAATCTGGGATATAGCAGCGTTTTGAACGCAGCGCATGTTCGCTATTGAGCACAGGTAAATCCACATGTGTTCACTGAGCAATGCGTATTTACCGCATTCAATACATTTCTATTAATGCAATTTCTGTTGCGGAGACTAGCGTCACCACAAGAGAAATAGACATGCTGCGGGGTCTGGAAAGACGCTCCGCATGTCCATCTCCGTGGGTGAGCCACAGGCCTCTGTGCATGCATAGTGGACACAGGACTTCTAGAAATCCCATCCACGATGCTGTAACATCTGGATGCTGCGGTTTGACGCCACAAATACACAGCGTCAAAACTGCAGCAATTCCTGATCATGGGCACGTACCCTTAATGAATTTGGCACATTCGTACTCCATGGAGCGCTTCATTAAGATTACCATGCACAACAGAAGTCTTAATACATCCGCCCCTTGGTGATTTACTTTACCACCTTCTCAATATAATTTTGCACTCAATAGTAGAGAATGTTCTTGCAGAGGCAGGAAACATCCTGCTAACAAATGAGAAAAAGAAACAATTGTATCTAGCCTTGGCAATGTTCTATGTGTGAGCTACATACATCAGCAGTAGCCCACAAATCTCCCAGTTGGTTTGCTACAATGACTCTAAATGCAAACAGAAATTTCTCACTGACAGTAATAATATCTGGAAAACTGTAATTGAAAAAAGTGTATTAGATAGGTAAATGAATGTTCAATTTTTTTAAATGTAAATAATGATTAATCACGATTCTCATTAATGAGAATCGTGATTAATCATTATTTACATTTAAAAAAATTGAAAATTCATTGACCTATGCGCACCTGCAGAAAAAGCAAGTGCTCTGAAGCCCTAGGAATGCAGGCTTCATTGTAAAATTGATCTCTATCCAGTAATCATCAATTTATTGAGAGAACAGTACGGTGCTTTCACATTGCGTACGTGGGTCCCATTGGGGAATACATTCGAAACCACCTCCCCCTCACCTGCAAAATGGGGTTCCGATGTATGCCCCGACGGGGAAATAGACTGTAAAGGTGATGGCAGAGCGAACGTGCGCTCTGACATGCACCATATTCGGGGGTATATGTCCACAGGAGGCAGACATTCAGTCTTACTATTGTGTATACTCCTTAAAATGGGGCACGTTTGCGCTGTCTGCATCATAAGAGCCTATGGCCCCATCGGCGCATACCTATGAATCCCGATTTGCGGGAGGGTTTGGGCATATGTCCCAACAAGAACCATGAACACAACGTGAGCAGGGCTGTGGAGTCGGTAAGCCAAACCTGCGACTCCGACTCCTCAATTTCCCTTACACCGACTCCGACTCCAACTCCGACTCCACGACTCCGACTCCCACACATATTGCTTATATTTAAGTGAAAAATTTATTGTAGTACAATGTGAACCTCAGACATTTAATCATTTTTATGATCCAATAATCAAGATATTTAGATAGAACAGAATATATATTGGTGTACTACCCGGTTTTCATTCTTTTTGGTACAGATACGATATGGATAGACAGATATGGATAAATGGATATATAGATAGAGCAGATTTCTAATCTGCTTTTGCTATTGAAAACATTATCTATGAGCTCAAAAACCTTTCAGGTGATGCAGTTTTTTTAAAAAGATGATCAGCTTTTGCAGCTGAAAAACGTATCCTCAAAAAACACAGGAAAAATGCTGTGTGTGAATGTAGCCTTAGATCAGGAATATAACAGCCATTTATAGGACATTTCATAACTTTCCCAAACTCCTATGAAAAAATATTCAGCACATCCTGCATTGAACTACTGTACTCAATTTATTATATATTTTAGGAGTCGGTCCATTTTATACCGACTCCGACTCCACCAAAATGAGCACTGACTCCGACTCCGACTCCACAGCCCTGAACGTGAGAGCACCCTAAGATAAAATACTAGCAGACAAGTAAAAAAAAACTATTATTCCTACAATTCTCACCAAATATGGGAAAAAATTTTAAATTTGAGAGTCCTCAGTGGTTGATTCATTTAATGGCTAACTGATCAGATGATAAACAGCAAGCTTTTGAGGCTACTCAGGTCTTGTCATCAGAGACTCATGGAATGTTAGAGTTGCAAGAAACCTCCAGGGTCATCGTGTCCAACCCCCGCTCAATGCAGGATTCACTAAACCATCTCATACAGATGTCTGTCCAGCCTTTGTGGAAGACTTCCATTGAGGAGAACTCACCACCTCTCATGGCAGCCTGTTTCAATCATTGATCACCCTCACTGCCAACAGCTGCTCAACAACCAGCTCAGTAGAACACAAAATCTAAAGAGTCACATGTTTATACACAACAGGACATAGAATAGTGCAGTAATAAGACAAGTGATGTGACGTATAACTATCAGTGTGGGAAAGGGAGAAACAGTGGTGGCAGTAAATATTAGAGCAGTTCATAGATAAGGAGTACAAACAAAGAAATTCAGGTGAGGACCCCAGAAGTCTTGAGGAATATATTCCGCAATATGGAACAGCGTGTGCAGGTGTCATTGAATGTGAATGGTGGACATTTTCAGGAACTACTTTAAAACATCAATTTCCCATGAACCAAGGTGTGTACAGTCCTAATTTCAGTACGATAGATCGTCTCTTTTAAAGGTTACAGCACTATTTGCGGGTGAAGTAGCGAGTGAATAACCCTGTACTATGACTCATGAAGAGACCCAAGTTGTCTCAATAGCATGCTATTTGTTACCTTTTCAGGGTGCCAATAAAAAGGCATCAACCACTGAGGATTCTTAAAATTTATTATGTTTCTATCTCCTGGCTAACACAGAAGATAGATATATTTTCCTGAATATAATGGGGGGGGGGGGGGGGGGGTTGTGACTTTTTCAAGACCAACATGTTAGGCTATAGGTTGAACTTGATGGTCCTGTGTCTAAATTCAATTTTACAACTATACATGAATCTTACAAACAACACATATTCACAGCTCAGTTTTGCATCTATGTATACGCCAAGAACAGCGGCTGAACAGATCTTTCTCCGGCCTCCTATTTTCACTCCTGCAGCCTAACAAACTGTTAGATGTGTGAGAGCAATGATCGGCAAGAGCCATTTTCAGTCCTGCAAACTTGAAAGTCTTAAAGGGTTATTCCCAAGACAAACTAGTTACTTTCTAAACTCTGGGGTCTGACCACTGGGACTCTCAACAATCCTGAAATTCATGGCTCTGCTAACACGAGAGTGGGGCTGCGAGTACTGTCTTGAATGATGGCAGGGTTGCGCATGCTTGACTTTGGCTCCGTACATTGTCAATGAGTCTGTCGAAGCCAAGCACTGTACTCAGCTTTTTAAGGGGAAATTGGAAACAGTATTTTTCTATGATATCTTAGAACAGTGGGATGTAGGGACTAAGAGCCTGATTCCAGTGATGTGTCACTTATTAGACAATGTATTGCTATTTTATTGAAACAAGTGTTTTATCACCAGGAGATAATCACTGTAGGACTAGTTGTGCCGTACCATGTTGTTCTCCTACTTACTCATACCCCTATCTATGATTGGCCGCTTTCTACCAATGTACATTGTAGAAAGAAAACTGCCAATCAATGAGGAGGACAGGGCAGCATTCAGAAAACTGGCAAACATGCAGCAGAGAACAGTAATTTTTATTGAAATCATAAGAAGTAGCCCAAGAAGTGACACATGGCTGTAAGCAGGGTCTCTGACCCTACATCACGTTGCTCTCAGATTAAATTGCAAAAAGCTGCTGACCAATTCCCTTTACAGCAGTCCCACTCACAATTTATGCAGAAGAAGCATGCATGTCCCCGTCCCATTCAACACAGGCCAACTGTTGACAAGCAAACTCACCTTTAGATACTTGTTTTCCCTGGCAAGGGAACATTTTTCTCAACCGCCTACAAAGGGAATGTACTTCTGCTTGACCTGTGAGAAATACCAAGATGCCCCCTAAAGATAAAAAAAGATTTTACATGTAATAAACCTTCTCTTTTAAATCATTGGGTTACAGTTTACTACTGCCAGAAAAAAAATCAGCACATAAAAACTGTATATATATCTGTCTTATGAATATCTATGGCGCCTTTTAAGGAATCATCCATAATGCAAGGGTTTCAGAAATTAACTTTAATACTACCTGATGGGAGCATTCTGTGAATCTTGCAGACCTTTCTGAAACATTCCCCTGCATAGTCATCTAGTGGAGTACGTTTATTAAAGTGGACCGTGACCGGAAACTGCCTGGAATCCACCTAGAGATAGATATATATATGACAGTGAGCAACACATTCATAAACAATTGGGATGAGAATCAAAGAAATCTGAAAATTAGGAAAGCAGTTCCATTTTGTTAAGTAAAACATATGATTTGCAAAATGTACTGATCGTGTGGAATATTAAGGTGTTAGCATGAATTAGCTGTAATGACAACAGACAGCTAGAAGCCTCATATTCAGGCTGTGTGCCCACGTAGCGATTTTTAAGCGTTTTTGCCGCGATTTTCGGTGCGAAAACGCAGCGAAAATGTTTAAAAATCGTGCACAGAACGCCCCCCATGCATTCCTATGGCATTCCGCACATGCTGTGTTAATGCTGCGCTTTTTTCCGTGGCGGAATCGCATCGTGGAAAAAATCGCAGCATGCTCATTCTTTTGTGCGGAATCGCATAGAATTGCCGCGATTCCACACCCATAGGAATGCATGAGAACCGCTTACTTCCCGCATGTGGCTAAGCCCACCATGCGGGAAGTTAAGCGTCTCATGTGCGGTTGGTATCCACGGTGTGGAGGAGAGGAGACTGTCCTCCAGGCCCTGGGTACCATAGAAGGAAAGTTCTGCTCCAGCTGCTATTAAAATCTTCTTTAATGAAAAACCATTAAAACATACAATGGTGAAGACTCTCCATGTAACCACACCACAACAGAGATGACAGGCTTGTGGTGTGGTTACATGGAGAGTCTTCACCATTGTATGTTTTAATGGTTTTTCATTAAAGAAGATTTTAATAGCAGCTGGAGCAGAACTTTCCTTCTATGGTCTATGACGTTGGTCCGCACGGAGCTCCGAGTTTCTGCTCTTGATCTTTGGTGAGCTGGCTATTTCTTTCTATTTCTACCTGGGTACCATACCCCTGTAAAAAAAAAGAATTAAAAATAAAAAAATCGGGGTATATTTACCTTCCGGCGTCCCGCGCTGCATTCCCGGCCTAAGCGTTCCCAGTAATGCCTTGCGGCAAGGTCCTGTGATGACGTGGTCTCGCGAGATCGCTATAGCAACGCGAGACTACGTCATCACAGGTCTCGCAAGGCATCGCTGGGAACGCTGAGGCCCGGGAATGCAGCGCGGGACGCCGGAAGGTAAATATACACCGATTTTTTTTTTTTTTTTTAGCATTTTAACATTCTATCTTTTACTATTGATGCCGCATAGGCGGCCTCAAAAGTAAAAACCTGGTCACACTTGTCAAACACTATGTTTGACGAGTGTGACCAACCTGTCAATCACTTTCCAAGCGATGCTTCAAATCGCTTGGAAAGTGCTTGAATATCACACACGAAAATCGCGATCATAATCGCGGTAAAATCGCAGTGAAATCGCGCGGAAAAAAAACACGCGATTTCTGGGAAGCAGTCCGGTTTTTGGTGTGCGTTTTAACACGCACCGTGAGCACATAGCCTAAACCTTTTTTTTCTTTTTATCATTGCTGCATGTGTAAAAGTAAAAGTTAGGCTTGTAAACAATTTAGGGAATACCTGTGTATCAATTCAATAAGACAAAAAAACAAAGACATCAGGAGCCCTTTAAGTCAATTTGCTATGTTGGTATACAATCTTCATGGAAATATGTATATCACCATAGTCTTAAACCATAACAATATAGTTTATGCTCAGTTCCTACGTCCCTCACCTTAATCACCGGAGGAGCAGTAGGGAACAGTCGCTTGTTTTCAGTGAAGTCCTCAATACGCAGAGTAGCCGACATGATAATCAACTTTAATGGGAGTCCTTTCTGTAAAAGAAAAGCACATATTGATGTTTTATTACATATTATATGGTCATTTATACAGGAACATATAAATCTATGGCAAAAAGAAGTTATAAGGTCAAGTAAGATGTAAGAAAATCAGACCTTTTTTCGAAGAGGGACAATGCGAGATAGGAGTCCAATCAAAATGTCAGTGTAGACACTCCGCTCATGAGCTTCATCTATAATTATTACCCTGTACCTCTGAAGCAAGAAATCCTACAAATAAAAAAAAAATAAAAAATTGAGAATTACATTAATGTGGCCTTCCCATCATAGGCTTCCATGGCATACGCATAGAATATGCCATAAATGTCCGATAGGTGTGGCACCAGGCCATATAAATATTTATCAGAAATTACTCAGGGAGAACAGATGGAACGTAGACTTTCCAAGTAGGTTACAACTTAAATTTTCCAAAAGCCTCTGAGAAAGAAAGGAGAGCTGGAGAATAATTGGTTGCTGTATAATATACTCCACTAACCTTTTTTAGACTAGTTTTGATAAATCTCCCTATACAGTTAAAGCAATATCTCAAACTACATACGGTATATCACCTAGCCACAGGATAAGTGGCACATGTATGATATCTGGGGTTCGGTTGATGACACCACCGCTGATCACAGGAATAGAGTAAGTGAACATGTGCGACCACTGCTCCATTCACTGCCTATAGGAGTGGTGGTCAGACGTGCGAACTACGGCTCAATTTACAGAGGGGATTTTGGGCACCTCGTTTTATGAATTGATGGGAGGGGTCTTAGTAACCAGACTCCCAGGCCTGTGGATATGTGATAAATGTTGTTCATGGGACAAACCCTTAGGTTTTACATGAAAAAAAGATCTTTCTCTAAGCAGTGGGTTGAATAGGGGAATTTATGGTAAATTACATCAACACTAACCGGTTGCTATGGATAGCTCCTCCACTGTACCTACTCCCTAATTTCATAATACAGTTGTGCTCAAAAGTTTACATACCTGGTCAGAATTTTTGCTTTCTTGGCATTTTTTCAGAGAATATGACTGATAACACCAAAACTTTTTCTCCACTCATGGTTAGTGATTGGGTGAAGCCATTTATTGTTAAACTACTACTTCCGGATTAAATACGCAGGGGGAATTGATATAGTGCACACGGGTATTAGGGGACAAAACATTAAACAGCTCTTGGCAAGACGTGAATTTAAGTGGATAGTAACATTGGGGACAATGAAACCGGAAGTTTAAAATGATTCCTTGAACTTCACACCTTTTCTATGAAATATTGACTTGTGGATCACAATTGGTTATTCCTTCTATCTTTTTAACTTGTTGTGTGGTTTTCCTGTTTTTAATTTTTTTATTATTTCTCTTGTATAGTTTGTATCTTTTAGCATATCCTCCTACAGTGCGTGGATCTTACTATATGTCCATATGCTTGATTCCTATGTCAACTTTGAATGTGGGATAAGGACCTCATGAAGAATTGGTTACATCATAGGACCCCTTGAATATGAGAAGATAATTAAACAATGGCGGCATAGTTGTTACATTGAAGACTATTTGCGGTGGATGAATTTTGATGTCATTATGCACATTATAAAGTTTTTCTCAAAACAGTTATTTATCTATTATACTGCTGTGGTTGTGATGCGCATGCGCTTGCTTTCTGTTGCTGCCCCACGCCATCCGGCACCTCGACGTCGCTGGCGCTCGACTAGGAGTCTTGGCAACCGCCTGGTTCCTGCTCGGGCGCGCGACTATGCCTGGCTGGGTCATGTGGGTATGGTGCGGGCGGCCGTTTGCGCATGTTCCGGATATACACAACCCGGCGGCGGTCGGTGACATGCACGTGACCGGTTGCTAGGGATAGATAAGGCCCTGCAGTAGACATCAAAATACACCTCTCCTTGATAAAGCACGGCTAACAGGCAGCGAAACGCGCATCGGGGTGCGTCCAGGGTGTACCTCAGTACTGGGTAAGTCTACCTTTTGCCCCATATTAGGCAGGCTTATGAGATGGCCTTATTTGTATTGATGACGTTATATGGGATGGATTTCTTATGATGACTGAGTCTACAAGGGTTATGGGAACATTACATAGAACTAGAGCTTACTTTGTTAGTGACAGATGGGGACATGTTCTTGCTTAATTAATCCCTATGGTAGTCTCTAACCTTAAAGCCATTTGTATTGGAATTGACATCATATTTATACATTGTACTGAGTGTGACATGACTTTTGGTGTTCTTTTTTGAACATTTTTTTAACCTTTGTCTATATGACTTGGATTGTGTCAATAAAGATTTTTTGATATTTTTATAAAACCTCCTATAGTTCACCTTGATTTGGTAAAGGATACTGTGCATGGAAAAAATTTACCCAATGGTCACTCAGTGTTAACAAGGGTGTATTAGGCTAATTTCACATTTGCGTTTCAGGTCGCAGCGACGGCCTACGCACGGCCGCCGCTGAGCCCCGCCCCCACCGGTAGCTCCGACTACCGGTGCATGACGCTGCATGCGTCCCCTATCTTTATAACTGGGGACGCAGGCCGTGCGCAGTATGCGTTTGGCGACGCATGCGTCCTTTTGACGGTGTGGGGACCAGCGCCAAACGCAACCTGTTGCAATTTGGTTGCACTCGGCGCACCGTCAAAAGGACACATGCACTGCGAAACGCATACTGCGCACGGCCTGCGTCCCCAGTGATAAAGATAGGGGACGCAGGACGCATGCAGCATCATGCGCCGGTAGGCGGAGCTACCGGAAGAGGCGCGGCAGGGGGCATCGCCCTGAAACGCAAATGTGAAACTAGCCTTAAATTAACACGTATATGCATGCTCTGGATAGTCCTTCCTCTCGTCTTCCACACAAGAGGCATTTGTTTTTACATTAGTTTATTAGAAATATTATGGCAACATTAAATCATATATTAATGTATACACTTTTCTAGTGTTCACTTTGCCTACATAGTTCCCCTGGTGGAGAGTCTTTACTGAGCGGCATTTTGATCTATACAGATAAAGAATAATCTCACCTTCTGAATTTCTTTTAGCAGAACACCATCTGTCATGAACTTAATTTTTGTTTCGGGAGAAACATTTCCTTCATATCGGATTTGATATGAAACAACACTTTAGAATAAAAAAAGAAAAACAAGAAAGCTTACAGTAAAAAGAAAACAAACAAAACAAAACCATGAATGCTCACCAGACCCATGCTCCTGATGTCCCTGCCAGTTCAGCAAGTCGAAATCGCATCACAATCCTCAGACTGGCCATCAGCTCTCCTGAGCGTGACAGCATGAACTTCTATGCAGCTGTCACGCTCAAGTGAGGAGAGCCTACGACCATTCCGAGGGTTGCAATACGATCCTCACAGGAGCAACACGGCCATCTGACTGCACCCTTACGGCCCGTAACTGGCTGCAGTATTCACAAGTAAATAAAGCATGTCATCGTGTCTTGAAAGTAACAGACTGGAGATGGACTACCAAAGCATCTGCACTGGAGTACAGCAAGAATGTAAGTATAAATGTGATATTTTCAAATTTTCCGACAGCTGGGCATGTCTCTCTCCTTGTATACAGGGTATAAGCCTACTACCCTTACACAGTGGTCACACCAGGGAAATGGCAAAGCATCTACAACTATAAAAACTATTTGAAAGTCCCAAATTAACCTTGTTTTCTATAAATATGACACCATAGAAATATGCATATCTACGTACATGAAAGGTTATAACGTATTTAGTAACTTATAGGTCAAGCAGGCAACAGCTTAGCAGCTACAACTTACTTCTGAGGGAAGTTCATTTCATGAGCCACTCTTTGCGACATGGTCACTGCTGCTACACGGCGAGGCTCGGTGATGCCGATAAGATCATTATTACTGAGAACAAAAATAAAGGAAATTACCAAAGTCTAACTGCTACCTTGCTTCATGGTCCTGTGTAAGTATGAAGAACGGCCAAGGAAACATGAAGAAATATTTCTAAAGTAGTGAAAATGTAATCATATAAACTATTTAGCATTGATCTGCGACCGGTGAAAACATTTCCTTCAATAACCGTATTGAAACTTGTCCAAGGATTTCTGTGCAAGAACAATCTATGCTTTGTCTTCTAAAAGACCAACATGCAAAATGACTGTAAGCTGTCAAACTAACCTAAGAGCACGGCCATGTGAGTTCTATGTAGGAATTAGAGAAGACAAGAAACACACTATACATTACACTATATGGCTAACATCAACCCCTTCCCGTTTAGGACGCGCTAAAACATCCAAGGCAAGTGTGGAGGGAATTTAGGAGCTGAGCTCCGTTCATACAAGGTAGAAACTGTGTCACACAGCTGGCAACTGTGACCAACAGCAGTGAACTTGCTGAACACGACTATGGCTGCCATCTCTGTCCTCATGTGATGCTCAGCCACAAGCTAAAGGTCCATAGAAGTGCATGAGATACATATAAAAATACATATACATACACACATACACACACACACATACAAAACAAAAACATGAATATCCTGAAATAAATTAAAAAATAAACTGCAAAACAATGCACAAAGATAATAATAATAATAATAATAATAATAATAGGTATTTAGTATACATAATTTCTTTTGATCAAAATTCTGTTTACTAAATACCCTTATTATTACCTTTATGCATTAGTCGCAGTTTTTTAAAAAAAATTATTTCAGGATATTTGTGTTTTGTAACGGTCATGTGTTAATATGCACTTACATTGTGCATACACATTAACTTACTTTCTCAGTTCACACTCCAGTTTATTTATTTCATTGTGCATTCTGTGCATATATGGGTGTGACCGCCCTCTTTCTGAACTAGGAAAACCATCCTGTCTGGCCTATGCTTTTACTAGTGGTTCCCCTGGTCATTTAGCGTATGATGTTGATACACTGACACCTGGTGGTGTCTTTTGCAATATATATACACTGACACCTGGTGGTGTCTTTTGCAATAAAAATATATATATATATATATATATATATATATATATATATATATATAGTTGTCTTTGACTTTTTTTAATGTCTTTTTAACACTTTATACGTTTTTTCACTCAGATGTAATCCATATCTACTTACTATATACAAACTGGATAGTAGCGCTCTTGTAGTAGCATACAGACTAGTCTTTTACTATTCTACATTTGATCTTATATTATTGTTTCAAACCTGCTATACTAATAAAAATGTATTATTCTGAACTATTTGGATTTTTTGGTAGGCTTTTTTTTACTGTGTTCTAATCTTTAGAAAAGGTACTAAGATTAGACCAAGTTGCGGCCCTGCAGATTTGGTCTGCTGATGCCCCCCCCTTTTTTTTGCCCATGAAATGGCCATAGCTCTAGTAGAATGGGCTCTGAGAGTACAGTGCCTTGCGAAAGTATTCGGCTCCCTGGAACTTTTCAACCTTTTCCCACATATCATGCTTCAAACATAAAGATACCAAATGTAAATTTTGGGTGAAAAATCAACAAGTGGAACACAATTGTGAAGTTGAACGAAATGTATTGGTTATTTTAAATTTTTGTGGAAATTCAAAAACTGAAAAGTGGGGTGTGCAATATTATTCGTCCCCTTTACGCTCAGTGCAGCAAACTCACTCCAGAAGTTCATTGTGGATCTCTGAATGATTCAATGTTGTCCTAAATGACTAATGATGATAAATATAATCCACCTGTGTGTAATCAAGTCTCCGTATAAATGCACCTGCTCTGTGATAGTCTCAGGGTTTTGTTTGAAGCACAGAGAGCAGCATGAAGACCAAAAAACACAACAGGCAGATCCGTGATACTGTTGTGGAGAAGTTTAAAGCCGGATTTGGATACAAAATGATTTCCAAAACTTTAAACATCCCAAGGAGCACTGTGCAAGCGATCATATTGAAATGGAAGGAGTATCATACCACTGCAAATCTACCAAGACCCGGCCGTCCCTCTAAACTTTCATCTCAAACAAGGAGAAGACTGATCAGAGATACAGCCAAGAGGCCCATGATCACTCTGGATGAACTGCAGAGATCTACAGCTGAGGTGGGACAGTTTGTCCATAGGACAACAATCAGTCGTACACTGCACAAATCTGGCCTTTATGGAAGAGTGGCGAGAAGAAAGCCATTTCTCAAAGATATTCATAAAAAGTGTTGTTTAAAGTTTGCAACAAGCCGCCTGGGAGACACACCAAACATGTGGAAGAAGGTGCTCTGGTCAGATGAAACCAAAAATCGAACTTTTTGGCAACAATGCCAAACGATATGTTTGACGTAAAGACAACACAGCTCATCACCCTGAACACACCATCCCCACTGTCAAACATGGTGGTGGCAGCATCATGGTTTGGGCCTGCTTTTATTCATCAGGGACAGGGAAAATGGATGGAGCCAAATACAGGACCATTCTTGAAGAAAACCTGTTGGAGTCTGCAAAAGACCTGAGACTGGGACAGAGATTTGTCTTCCAACAAGACAATTATCCCAATTATAAAGCAAAATTTACAATGGAATGGTTCACAAATAAACGTATCCAGGTGTTAGAACGGCCAAATCAAAGTCCAGACCTGAATCCTATCGAGAATCTGTTGAAAGAGCTGAAAACTGCTGTTCACAAACGATCTCCAACAAACCTCACTGAGCTAGAGCTGTTTGCCAAGAAAGAATGGGCAAGAATTTCAGTCTCTCGATGTACAAAACTGATAGAGACATACCCCAAGCGACTTGCAGCTGTAATCGCAGCAAAACGTGGCGCAACAAAGTATTAAGTTAAATGGGCCTAATAGTATTGCACGCCCCACTTTTCAGTTTTTGAACTTCCACAAAAATTTAAAATAACCAATAAATTTTGTTCAACTTCACAATTATGTTCCACTTGTTGATTTTTCACCAAAAATTTACATTTGGTATCTTTATGTTTGAAGTATGATATGTGGGAAAAGGTTGAAAAGTTCCAGGGGGCCGAATACTTTCGCAAGGCACTGTATCTGGAAGAGATCTACCCTGCGCTTCGTAAGCTAGACTTCTAGTAGACCTGATCCACCGGGCAACTGTGGATTTCGCTGCTTTCCTACCTCTATTTGGACCCCCGTACTGTACAAACAAATTTAACAAAATTTGAGTTGGATGAAACTGGTCCGACTAGGGCAAAAAAAGTCAGAGTTTCGTCCGAGACCCGACCCCCAATGCAAGTCAATGGGAAATAAAAGTCGGCATTGAGCGGATGACATTTATCCACTCAATGCCGACTTTTATTCCCCATTGACTTGCATTGGGGGTCGGGTTTCGGATGAAACTCCGACTTTTTTTTGCCCTAGTCGGACCAGTTTCATCCGACTCAAAATTTGTTTCATTCGGGTTTCACGAAACCCGATCCAACCAAAGTCGCTCAACTCTATCTCTAACGTCTAGGTTATGATAGGCTCTCTCTTTCAGGTTTCTAGGGTGTTGGGAGAATGAGGGGAAAAACGACTTCCTGATTTATGTTTGAGTTTGAAACAACTTTTGGGAGAAAGGCTGGGTCGAGCCTCAGAACTAAACGATCTTCAAACACTTGCAAGTACGGGTCCTGGATGGATAGGGCTTGTAGTTCCAGTAGCCTTTTTGCCGACGTAATAGCAACCAAGAAAGCAGTTTTCAGAGAAAACTTGCTAATGTCCATGTCTTCTGATAGATCGTATGGGCGCTTACACAGGGCATTAAGGAACAGATTAAGATCCCATGGTGGAACCGACCTCCGTATCAAAGGCTTCAGCCTCTGTACAGCTTTAGAGAACCTAGCTATTCAGGGGTGCAAGGACAGAGCAGAGGCAAAGAATACACTAAGGGCTGAGATCTGCACCCTAAGGGTACTGGGTCTAAGGCCTTTCTTAAATCCTGTTTGCAGGAAGTCAAGAATTTTAGGGATGTTTGGATGGGTAGTATCTACTGACGCCTCTCCACAATAACTGCAGAATTGTTTCCATATTTTGTTATAAATGGCGGAGGTTACTGGTTTCCTACTTGCTTGAAGCGTGAAAATCACTTCATCGGACAGTCCTTTGGACTTCAGGACCTCCCGATCAGGATCCAGGTTTCGAGTTGAAGAGCGTCCGGGTTGTGATGAACAAATGGGTGTTATAATTGGGTCACCGAGGAGGAGAGCAAGCCCAAGCTAAGCCACAGAAAACCAGAGAGGTTGGTAACTAAGCGGATTGCAGACCCGATTCCTATCCTCACAACTAGCAGTAGCCGTGGAGCGTACCTACGATGATCCTAGACGCCTCAGTACAGCCGGAGCGCTAACTAAGCCTAAAGCAAGAAAGGGGAAATCTAAACTGCCCCAGAGCAGACCCCAAAGGAAGAGATAGCCCCCAAACATATACTGTCGGTGAGACAAGATGAAAACACAAACGCTGGCAGGAAAATAGACTGAGCAAATGATGGGGCCCACACTGACTAGACAGGACAGGAAAAACGCTGTCTGCAATCACGCAAAAAACCCTGCAAAAAAACACTGAAGTCGCACGACTTCGCCCCACACTATATCAGCACTCTGGTATATTCTGAAAGCAGAGCAAAAAGAAGCCAATCTAATAAGGGACAAAAACAAACTGGCACAAGCAGTAACATATGGACGGTGATTCAGCACAGCCCCAGCCGGAGCTGGCTGACCCACACAAAACGGAGATAGACAAAACCAGATCAAATGCAAACAGAATAGTAAATGAACACTTAGCTGAACATGCAGGGACTGAGCTGGAAACATCAGACCTCAGGAGGCAAGAAGAAAATGACAAGCAGGGATAGAGGGAGTCAGCTGTCTTAAATCCCAATCTGAAACCCCAGATCTCCAATCGTCGTCCTCATTATCAGGTGGCAAGCCTCTGTCAATCTGACCAGCTTCACTACCTTCAGTAATAACCAGAGGGAGGCCAGAAAGCGAATTCACAACACTGGGCCTTGGTGAAGATCTTCCCTCCTTGGCAGTAGGATGGGGGTCTTCCCTCAACATCTTCCTTAGCAGAGGAAACCAGCTCCTCTTCGGCCAGAAGGGTACTACTAAGATAACCGTTGCCCCTTCGTCGTGTATTTTGCTGAGGATTCTTGGAATCAGAGGAAGAAGTGGGAATGCGTATAAGAGGCCCTCTCCCCAAGGCTGGGATAGTGCATCAAGTCCTGCTGAACCGTCCAGAGGATCTAAGGAGAAAAATGTTCTGACGCTTGCATTTTCTCTGGTGATGAACAGATCCACATCTGGTTTTCCCCAGCTTTGGCACAACCTGTAGACAGGGCTGTGGAGTCGGTAAGCCACAGTTGCGACTCCGACTCCTGGATTTTATCAGGCTCCGACTCCGGCTCCTTCATAAATGGCCAATTCATAACAACAAATTTACTGTTGTAAAATACTAAACATCGTGCTTATTCAGTTTCTCACCATCATATAAGTAATCAGACCACTTAGAGCAAAAACTACATTTATTAGAATACAATTAGAATATAGCAAATAACTTTTATAAACTTTTCTAAACTGTAAGTAAATATGCAATAAACACTATTATGCAGTTAATAAGAAGAAATCTATACATTTGTCCTCAGAAAAAGTATTGCCTCTGTCAGATCCTCCTTCATGGATGCCCTCAAATCTGATCTAATTATTTTGAGAGCAGAGAACAACCTCTCTACACTAACTTGTGTTGGTGGCAAAGCAGTAACCACTCGGGCAACATCTCTGACAATGTCAGGATACAGAGGAATCGCTTGTTGCACTGTTATTTTTGATGAACGGTCAAATTTCTCAATTTCTTTTAGTGCACATGAAAAATTCTGCTGAAATGTACTGGCTGTGTTCCTTGATGGGGATGACTCTTCTTCTATGCGGGAACGCTTTGCACGGTCCTTGTGATCCAAATATTTTTCGAAATTAAATTCTTCATCAGTTGATGATGAGGGTGAAGATGTTGCAGGACGACCAAATTCTTCTTGTTCCTCCTGACTGTTCTGCAACCCTTTCATCCTTACTGCTATTTCAAACAGAGCTTCTTTTCCTTTACTTAGCTGTTGATCATCTAGAAGAATCCGATGTATTGGGTCTACATAAACAGCTGCCAAAAGAATGTTATTTTGTAATAGTAGCTCCTCTCTCCGTTTCATTGATGTAGCAATGCCACTTGCAATTAACCCTCCTCTTTGGGACAGGCGAAACATCAGGTTCTTCCACTCCTTTAAGAAAATACCTGGAGTTAAGTCATCTGCTTGTAATTTTTTAGTCACTGTAAATGGGTGCTCTAGCAATTTTTCCAGCTCAGTCACCTGATTCCACTGACTTTCATTTAGCGTCAGTTGAGGGTTAGCCATGTCTACAAGAAAGGTTTTCAGTTCAACCAAGCGCTGAATCATTAAGTAAGTACTGCCCCATCATGTGGCTTGATCAATAATTGCCCCTTTTCCAGCACGTCTCTTCAAAATTGAGTCAACTTTAGGGGTTCTGGCAACAGTAGCCAATTTTCTCACCTTGCCAATCAGTGCAGCAGCATGTCCTTCTTGCAGACTGTCTCTTATAGCCAGCTGTAACGTATGCACAACACAGCGCATGTGATGAATGAAAGAACATATTGACACAGTTTCAACAAGATCATCTAAACTATCATGTTGCTGTTCATCTGAAGCAACTTGTTTGCTCCTGAGTTACAATACTGTGTTCCTCTATTTCAAACATTTCTGTGTCTGTGGACCCAGAATGTTCTTCTAGCTGCTGGTCACCATCATTACTCTCATTCATTAGCTTAATAGTACTTATCATATTTGAAGCATTGTCAGTTACGACAGAAAGAACTTGCTCTTTTTTAAGTTCATAGTCTTGCAGAACCTTTTCCACCAAGACCTGGAGAAACTCACTGGTGTGATGAGCTTTGGTGTCTTTTACTGCCAATGTCTTGGTAACTATTTCATTTTTGTCACAAACAAATCGGACATTGATGGCAAAATAGTTCACTCTGTGACGTGTGCAGGCATCCATTTTAAGAAACAGAAAGCGTCCCTTGAGAGTTTTTTTAAGTTCTTCCTTTTGTTTAAAAGCTTCTTCGATTACTAATTTTCTAATACTCTCTCTCTCCAGAGAAACACCAAGCTTGCGGGCCATTTCCCCATTCAGACACATAAAAGCTGGTCGTGAAAATAATGAAATAGTGTGCCTATCCTTTACAACAAGCTCTATGATCTGTTTTTTAAATGTATCTACTGTCATTGTCACAGTAACTTTGTCACTGACAAAATATCTTGCAACTGATGGCTGCAAAGTTCTCTGCTCCTTTGTTTGGCTGGAAGAGCTGGGCACTGGTTCATTGGTTTGGATGCAGTCTTTCTCATCCACTGCTTTCAGTACTGCTGGATGAAAGCGCTGTAAATGTCTCTTTAGATTAGAAGCTCTGGTAGGAGCATTTTTATCTTTGCCTGAATATGCACTCATCTTGGCTTCACAGCATTTGTTTTCATCTGGATCATTTGTCATACACTGACAGACATAATGTTTTCTATCTTGAGTGATGGTGAAATGTTCAAATACAGCTGATTTAATGTGATGCTTCTTTGACATTCTCAGGTTTTTAATTCTGCATTCACAATCCAAATGACAATTGTTTTTCCTAAAAACAATTGTACAAAATTATTGCCAGGTCGTACAACTGATATAGTGGTCAGTAATACTGTTATTATTCCTCATGTACTCACAGTTAACTGATGCAAAGTTTGTTGAAAGGATAATACTTCTTACAGTCTTCCTCTTCTGAGTAGCAGGCAGCTGTGAGATGCTTGGAAGACGCACACCTAGTATGATCTAGTCTAGAGGAGGAGCTTTACTACTAAGAATTTGCAACACATTTTCACTTTCAGTTTCATACATTGTAAGTAGTGGGTTTGGGGCAGCATGAGGTTAACCAAGTATAAGATTAGATAAGGGCAGTGGAGAACAGTGACACACAAGAAGTAAGAAATGTCTCTATCTCCAGCAGAACTGCTTATCACTGTTGTTCATAGTTTGATAGAACATATATATTTGAGTAACATTTATAAAATTCATATGAAAGTTCAATTATGAAATATTAATACATTTTTTTTTTTAAAGCTGGAGTCGGAGTCGGTACATTTCTACCGACTCCGACCAAAACTAACTCCGACTCCACAGCCCTGCCTGTAGAACACCACCTCATTCAATTCCCACTCTGTGGGGGCTACTTTCTTCCTGCTCAGAAAATCTGCCGAGACGGATAGGACAGATCCTTCTGCCCATCTGAAGATCCGCTTTGCCAGATGTTGTAGTGCCGGATGCTTCGGACCGCCCTGGTGATGCAGAAATGCTATGGCCGTTGTGCTGTCGGATAAGATCTTTATATGTTTAACTTTGACCAGCGACCGAACTTGGAGAAGCACTTTCCATACTGCGTTTAACTCTCTGAAATTCGATAACTTGGCTCTTATCCCTGGGCTCCATTCTCTTTGGAAGAATCTGCCTTCCAAGTGAACGCCCCAGCCTAGCTGACTTGCGTCGGTGGTGGTGATGACATACGGGGAGAAAATCCACGGAACGCCCGCCTGGAGGTTTTCCGGAATGGTCCACCAATGCAGAGATTTCCTTACCAGAGAGGATGTCCCATTCCCTTGTCCAGCGAGAACTGACTTCTGTCCCATGTTGATAGGACCGCCTTCTGTAGTTCTCAAGAGTAACTGACTCCACCTCACGCAGGGGATGCAAGATGTCATCTGTCCCAGAATCTTCATCGCTTCCCTGATAGAGCAGCGGTTCCTTGTGATTTGGTGAATGCTTTCTACTATCACCGTTTGTCTTCTGGTAGAAAAGATGTTCTTAAATGGGAGTCTAGCAAGACCCCCAGAAATTTTATCCTTGGTTCTGGGACCAAGTTTGACTATTCCCAGTTCATGCTCCATCCTAGATTCTGCAGCGTGGAGATTAATGTATGGCAATCGGCCCTGAGCTGTTCTTTGGAGTTGGCCCCTACCAGGAAGTCGTCTAAATGAGGTATAACTGTGATGTCGCAATTCCTCAGATAGGCGATTTGTTTGGTAAACACCCTGGAAGCTGAAGCTAGGCCAAAAGGAAGGCACAGAAACTGGAAGTGATGGACCCTGCCCTGAACTCTCAGGGCAAATTTCAAATATTTCTGGTAGGATTCGAGAATCGGGACGTGATAGTATGCATTTTTCAAATCTAAAGTGCACATCACCATATCCTTGTCTAACAGGGGTATTGTGGACCTTATGGACTCCATCTTGAATCTGTTGTACCTGACGTATTTGTTTAGGGGTTTGAGATTTATTATTGTCCTGGTTTCTCCCGAAGATATCTTTCTCGAGAAGAGGCTCGAGTAATGACTTCTGCCTCTCTCCTGAACAGGAACCGGGACTATAGCCCCAATTCTAAATAGGTACTGAATGTCCAACCACATCGGGGAGGTTGAGGGAAGGCAAGGGTTGGTTATCAGGAACCTATCTGGGGTAGACGAGCGAACTCTATCTTGTAACTTTGGGAGACGGTCTGTAACACCCAAGGATTCTGAGAAACTTTTTCCCAGGCTCCCAGGAACCCTCTTAGCCGACCCACTATTCTGATGACGTCATTTCCTACATGAACCTGAGCCTGAAAAGATGGAGTCTCTATCCTTCCCTACTTTGGTGTAACTCCATCTACCCGTCTTCCCCTTTCCCTTGTAGTCTGACTTCTGACTAGGTCAGGGTCTATGAAAGGGCTGGCATTTCTTTGGCCTCTCTTCCGGGAACCCTTTCTTTTTATCTGAGGCCTTTCCCAGAATGTCATCTAGAACAGGCCCAAAACACCTTTCCCCCTGAGAAGGGGATGGAGCAAAGTTTATTTTTAGATTGGGTGTCCCCTGACCAGGTCTTTAGCCAAATAGCCCTCCTAGCTGCATTGGACAATGACCCGTTCATGGCTGTGAATTGTACCGACTCAGCAGATGCGTCAGCCATGAAGCCGGTCGCTAGCTTCAGGAGGGGCAAGGATTTAAGAATAGTGTCTCTGGGAGTCTTAGCTCTTAAATGTTCTTCCAAGTCGTCCAACCATAAGTGCATAGAGCGAGCCACCGATGTCACGGAAATGTTGGCCCGTATTATGGCTGCTGAAGTCTCCCAGGTCCTCTTCAGAAGTCCGTCTGCCTTCCGATCCATAGGGTCCTTCAGGCTTGAGGAGTCCTCAAACGGGATAGCAGGGCTGTGGAGTCGGTAAGCCAAACCTGCGACTCCGACTCCTCAATTTCCCTTACACCGACTCCGACTCCACGACTCCGACACATATTGCTTATATTTAAGTGAAAAATTTATTGTAGTACAATGTGAACCTCAGACATTTAATCATTTTTATGATCCAATAATCAAGATATTTATATAGAACAGAATATATATTGGTGTACTACCCGGTTTTCATTCTTTTTGGTACAGATACGATATGGATAGACAGATATGGATAAATGGATAGATAGAACAGATTTCTAATCTGCTTTTGCTATTGAAAACATTATCTATGAGCTCAAAAACCTTTCAGGTGATGCGGTTTTTTAAAAAGATGATCAGCTTTTGCAGCTGAAAAACGTATCCTCAAAAAACACAGGAAAAACGCTGTGTGTGAATATAGCCTTAGATCAGGAATATAACAGCCATTTATAGGACATTTCATAACTTTCCCAAACTCCTATGAAAAAATATTCAGCACATCCTGCATTGAATTACTGTACCCAATTTATTATATATTTTAGGAGTCGGAGTCGGTCCATTTTATACCGACTCCAACTCCGACTCCACCAAAATGAGCACCGACTCCGACTCCACGACTCCGACTCCACAGCCCTGCGGGATAGCAGTTCTTTTTCCTACCTTGGCCACGGGAACATCTATCTTGAGAACATCCTCCCAGGTTTTGACATCTTTAGAATCAAATGGTATACACAGTCTGAAGTCCCTCGGGATCACCAGCCTTTTTAAGGAGTCTTCCCATTCCTCCAGGATCATGGAGCGGATGTGGGCATTCACCGGGAATACTCTACTCATCTGGGAACGTAGACCGCTGAACATCTCGTCCTGAACAGAGCGGGCTTTCAGGATTTCCTCCACCTGCATAATATCACGCACTGCAACGAGGAGTTCATCTGTGTCTTCGGATGAGAAGAGGCACAGCTTCCCCCCTCCGGTGAATCGATAAGGGCTTCCCCCTCCTCCTGGTCGGATCCCTCTGATAATTCGTCTTCAGAGGATATGTCAGACTCCCTCCGTCTCTTCCGAGAACCCTGTAGTTCTGACTGCATGGTCTGGGGATACCCAAGGCCCCAAATAGACGCTTGGACCTCCTGCCTTATGATGGATCTCATATTGGCCCATTAAGGAGGCTTGTTCCTCTCTGACAATCTTCATAGTACAAGCCTCGCAGAGGTGCTTCTGCCAGGTTTCAGGTAGCTTAGCAGTACAGATGAGGCATTTCTTATTTTTCCTCGACTTTTTGCTATCCTTCTTAGCAGCTGTCAAGGCAGTTTTTTCCCCCTGGAATACAAAGAGTACGGGCTATGTGTTCCTAAGTGTAGGGAAGGGGTTAAAGGTGGTAATGCTTTGGAAGTCCACTCACGTGCCCCTGGATTTGTTCTGAGCCAAGCTCTGCTTTAGTGGGATCCTCCATGCTAGCTAATGGAAGCAGTCCCTTTTTAACAGTAGGGCAGCCTGCACGTCGCAAATGACCCTATTTATACGAAACCCCATCCTGTAGAGGCGGCCTCCTGGAACGCATGCGGTTGCGCACCGCTGACCGCGACTCGGAAGTCCTCTGGCGGGGCCTGCAGAGGTGACGCTGCCGCAGTGTAGACTGATGCCGGCCACGACCTGGAAGTTTAGGGAGGATGAGGCCGGAAATGCGCATACGCAAGGACCCACCGCTGGAACACAAGCTGGCCGTGACTCGCCGCGGGGAGGAAGCAGCCGGAGGTACTCACCGGGGCCACAGCATGCCTGGAGGCAAAGTATTCTGAGCCGAGAGCCCCCAGGTAGGGAGAAGCGGCCCGACCCTCAGAAGCAGCGCTACACTGAGGTAGGCTGAGGGACCCTTAGGAGGGGTGTCAGACGCAGATCGCTTGGCGACAGGAAGGGAAAGGCTGGAACCCCTGATCCTAGCCGATCTGCCCGGTACAGTCAGGGATAGGAGCTCCACTCTCATCGTTCCTATACTCAGTGGGACAGGAAAAAACACTGAAGGGTGGTAAGGGGAGGGTCCTTTTAACCTCTCGTCTCCTATCCCAATGAGGAGAAGAAGGGCGTCCTCCATGGTGCTGTTAGGTGGTGAACTGGAAATCAATATTTTGTGGAAAAACCATGATTTTTAATCACAGCTTTCATGCATATTGGCATGCTTGCCACCAGTCTTTCAGACTGCTTCTGGCAAAAAAATTTAAGCAGTTCTTCTTTGTATGATGGCTTGTAACCATCCAATTCCAGAAGTTTTCAATGGGGTTCAGATCTGGAGCATGGGCTGCCCATGACAGGGTTTTGTTGTTGTGGTCTCTTAATTTTTGCCAGAACTGTATGTTTGCTTATAAATTACTACCACTGGAGGTTCATGTTTTTTACTGGGAACATATGAAGTGTCCTTTTAAGAAGGTATTAATAAAGCATATATTTTTGGATGAGGTTTTTATTGCTTTTGTGATTTGAAATTGTGTTTTTTTTCATTTTTTTTAAAACTTTTTTGTTTTTAAACTATATTTTTTATTAGTCCCAATCGGGAACAAGATCCTGCGACCATCTGATCGCTTGTACTATGTATGTGCAGCAATATCACAGTATTGCTGTATATAGTAAAAATCACCGACTCCTTTGAAGCCTGGCCACAGGCAGGGTTCCAAAGGAGCTTTTTAATGACAAACACAGACGTCTTTAAGAGACCCCCAACTGTCAGAGCAATCCATCGGCAATCTGTGTTCATGGTAGAAGAGCGCCAAAGGGAACATAAAATCCTGTGCCCCCATGTGTGTGCTGTTAATGCTGCTGCATTTAACAGAAACAGTCATGAGGTGGGCCTCATTCATACGTCAGAATTTGGTCAGTATTTTTGCACTAGAGTTTGTCTGCCAAAACCAGGAGGAGAACCTACATAGAAAAACTAATTGAAAGATTGACACCTGTTCGCTGTTTTGGGAGACATTCCTGGTTTTGTCATACAAATACTGATGAAATACTGATCAAAAAGGCAGATGTGCGAGTGAGGCCTTAGAGGAAGGTTCTGGCTGTAAAACACAGCCATTACCTTCTGGGTATGAGGTGCGCTCAGCCTGAGAGCCCACTCCATACACCTACTTCTAACTTGCACTGTACATGTAAGGCCGGGATCACACATGTGAGAAACTTAGACGAGTCTCGCATCTAAATACCCGGCAATGCAGCTGGCACTCGAAACCGGAGCGTGCGGCTGCATGTATTTTTATGTAGCCGCGCGCTCCGCTCCCGAGTGCCCGCGGCAGTGCCGGGTATTAAGCTGCGAGACTCATCAGAGTTTCACGCGTGTGTGATCCCGGCCTAAGGGTGTGTGCACACGCTGCGGATTTTGCTGCGGTTCCGCAGCGGTTTTGGCCGCTGCGGACCTGCAGCAGTTTTTACTGCGGTGTACAGTACCATGATTCCCTATGGGAATCAAAAACCGCAATGCAGACGGTGCGGAATTTTCCGCGCGGATTATCTGCGGTTTTCAATTCTTTCTGCGGATTCTGCTGCGGTTTGCCATCTCCTCCATTGAGGAGATGAAAAACTGCAGGGCAAAACCGCAGAGCAATCCGCAGGTAAAACCGCAGGTATTTTCACCTGCGGATTTTACAAAATCCGCGCGGATGAATCCACACCTAATCCGCAGCGTGTGCACACAGCCTAAGGCAGATGTCGATAAAGGGTCAAAGTTCCTAACAAACACTTGTAAATATATCTTGGGGCTTTTTTGTATTTTCAGGAATGCTAGAGCAGAAAGAAAGGATCCTGAGCTGAACACTGATATCTAATATATTACGTTTCATACGGCATGCGTTTTTATTTGCACCCCTTTTGATCATTTATACTAGACTTCATTTGGAACAATAAGGGCTTACCTTCCATAGCCGGCTTCATAGAGAAACTGTGGCACCTGAGTGGTTTTCCCACTGCCAGTCTCCCCACATAAAACAACAACATGGTTTTCTTTAATGGCTTCCATAATGACCTGTTCTTCAGCCAGGATTGGGAGATTTAACCTAGCCTCCTAGACAATAAAAGTTAGCTTTCAGTATGTTACATACCATCTACTATTCACACTGTAAAACAGCACATTGTTTTGACAACTGTATTGATTCTGCCACGGTTATATTCCTTCTTCTGAATAAGTAGTCACTTTATAGAATCCATTTTAAGTATAGCTGTCCTTTTGGCTATCAATCCCTACTATGTTTGCTTTCATAACCTACTAGCAGTAGGTTTAAGTGGCCATATGAAAAAATGGGCCAGACCTATCTGCAAACGTGTGCCTGGCTCCATGTGCAGCTCTCTGTGCTCATCTATTTGGCCAGGAGATGTTGGTTATTACATGCACCAGACTGGTCCCTAAAATAGACCAGACTTGTGCAGGGAAAAAAAAAAGCTGGAGTGCACTGACATACCAGTTATCATTGCATCAATGTGGTGTCTGATAAGCACAAGAAAACAGCACGATTGAAAAACACCAGTCTAAACTATGCCTACGCGAGTTACAATACTTGCCTGAATTTCAGGTGACCGGTCAACAGGAATAAAAATTGCTGGCTGTGAGGGTGGAGAAGCAGGTTTGTCTATAGATGACCTCTCAGTATCTGCTGGCTTAGCTACTGCTGGGACACTCTGTGAGAAATCTGTGTCTATAGGTTTCACAGGAGAGCTTACGCTCTCCACAATCTTGTCTTCCTTCTCTGGGGCGTCACTCTCCTCTTCCTCACTAGAACTGTCAGAAGACATGACCTTGTCGGTCTGTTCCTCATCTGTTAAGACTTTTCGTCTACGCTTCTTGTTCGCTCCGCTGATGCTACTTATACATCCCAATGCTGGCCTATTGACATCTTCATATGTTCTGTAGAAGAAAAGTGATGTAAATGTCAGCAAAAATGAAGATTGATCCGTACTATAACCGACATCTAAGAACAGTCTGTGGATACAACATAAAGATGTAAGAAAACCCCTTGACAGCAAAATGTCACTTGCCTGAATAAATCCTAAAATTCATGGCAATTTATTCTTATATTAAAATAGTCTACCTAAGGTTTGCCCAGTAAGTAAGCAAAAATAAAAACCAGACGTATATATTGCATGGGGCTCCTTTGGAAAATCTTACCGTTTAGTACAGTATAATCTATCCCCGGTGCCCAACTTGGAGGTTGTATACAACAGGCTCAGCTCTTTCTCGGAGGCCTGCACCTCACTCAGCTTACTGAGGATGTCCGATCTCTGCCAGAAGGAAAACAAATCATTTATTGCTTTTCTTATCACTACAAAACTAAGCCAGAATTGTGCCTCAGTGCAGACAGTAGGCAACAGTAAGCCGTATGGGCTCAAATATGTGCTGCTAAGATTTATCTACATCATTTTAAATATACTTGTCATTTTGTTTTGGAATTCACCCTGTACATATTAGGCTGGCAACGGGAGCAGAAATATCTGATAGTGTAAGATCATTGGGGAGGTTCTCAAATCAATTTGCTAAAATTCTGGAGGCATTTGTACCATAAAAATATTGTAAGTGCCTTGAACAATTAATGGGGCAGATTTATCCAAATTGTTTAAAAGAATAAACATGTTGGTTGACATTTGCGGCTAATTACTACATAGCTTTTATTTTACTAAAGCTGCTTAACAAAAATGAGGACAAGGGCTGCTTGAAAGAAGGGCATGTTGTAGTACAAAACATTTTTTTTTTTTAAATTCGTTTATTAAACCATAAACAGGTGTACAATACACATACTGGTATATAATGTTAAGCATAATACAAAAACATACATATGTTTCATACGACATTGAAATGTGGGGCAAAATGTGCATACCAGTTGTATACAACATAAAGCAAAATATAATGTCAATTAAATCACAATGGTCCTGTGTTATTACTCAAGTGATGAGATCTACCTAACTTTTAAACCGTACCTACATCTACAAGAACAAACTATTCCGCAGCCTACTTCCACACAATTAGCTATTTATTATGTGACATCTCCACCTCTCCCAAATCTTTTCAAATTTACCCGGTCACCCTCTGTTTTGATATAAGGTGCGTTCATATGGGATAATCAAATTCACTAAATTGATCCAGGACCCAAGAGATGGAGATGAACCTCCCATCCACCGCAATGCCAGTACCTTTCGTGCCATAAACAGTGTCTCCCGTAGGAAAATCCCAACATATTAACCCCATGTCTCCTCATCCCATACACCAAACAGACAGACCTGTGGTTCAAGTGGGATGGGAATTTGTACCAGAGATGTCAATAATGATGTCACCTCCCTCCAAAATTGTGCAACGATAGGACAGTACCAGATCATATGAATAAAGTCTGAATCTAATGAATGGCATCTCAAACATTCCGATGATTGGTATCGACCCATCTTGAAGAGTCGAGCTTTTATCAACCCTTCCACCTCCCCTCTCTGTTGGAGGGATTGCGGGCATCATGGTAGCCTTTCCCATTTTTTTTGGTATTGTCCACGTCTTTGGCATTTTTGGGACATCTCTCTTATTTCTCATATTTTAAATCAATCAGATTTTTCACTGACTCCTCAGTTCGCCCTGCTCTCGTTGGACGCAAGTCGTTTGAATCCTTCTGTTAGGAAATTGGTTATTCATTTACTTTTGGTTTCTAAAAATGAAATTGCGTTTTATTGGAAAGCCACTCGAGTGCCCTCTTCACTCGATATTATTGCAAAGCTGACTTTACATAAGACAAATGAGCAAAAATTGGCGTTGCTGAATGGCTGTCTTCCTTCCTTTATAAAAAAAATGGTCTTGCTGGCTGGAAATGTTTCCATGAGTTATTATTTATAGTCTGGTTGTGTTTTTTTATTTTTCATGTGAAATGTTAATAAAAATGTTTGGAAAAGAAGAGTCGAGTCGGAGTCAAATATGATTGATTTATAATATATAATTGTATCATCCTGTTATTAACAGATGGAGATACCCTGATTGATGACTCCAGGATTTCTTCCCACTCCTCTCCCCGTGTATCCGGGATGAGCCTTTCCCATTTCTTCTTAACGGAGTCTATAGTAGATTCTGTCCCTACGGACAGCATATATGTGTACAGAGAGGAGATGAGACCTTGGGGGCCTTGTGATTTAAGGATCCCTATCAAGGGTAGAGACGAAATAGCATTATCTATACATCTCGTGTGTGATTGAAAAGCTGACCTTAGTTGTAGATATCGAAAGAACTGGGATCTCGGGACATTGCGATTAACTTGTAATTGTTCAAAAGATATCAAAAGTTCCATGATCATATAGATCACCTATCGTAAAAACATTATACTGAGCCCAAAACTCGGCGGATGGGTGTTCAAGTAACGCTGGAAGGTAACCATTATTCCATAGGGGCATTTCAGCTATAATATTCTCAAATCCAACCACACTTTTAATCTGTTTCCATACTGATCGTGCCAGACGAAGCAGGGGTAATAGCCGCGGGACATTTATTTTCCTCATTTCCAAAAATCCAAGCAGGCAATTAGTTTGTGCGGCATGAAGCAAATGATCTTCAGAATTAGGGAGGTGACCGCCGGGCATCCATGTACTTATGGCTCTGGCCTGTCCAGCCAGATAATACAGAAAGAAATCTGGTAACGCTGCCCCCCCCCTCCTTTCTTGGGTCTCTGCAGAGTGGATAGTTTAAGTTTGGGCCTGGTTTTCCCCATATAAAAGATGTGATCTGGGAGTTCAGATTAGCGAAAAAGGATCTGGGCACCACTACAGCACTATGTTGAAGAAAATAACTAAGCTTGGGGAGTAATATTTTAATTAAATTAATTCGTCCGGCTACAGACAGTGGAAGTTTACCCTAGATCGTGAATTTGGCTTTGACCATCTCCAGCAGTGGATGTATGTTAAGTTGCAGATCAAACTTACTATCTTGAGAAATATGGACACCCAGATATTTGAAACTGGTTACAATGGGTAGTGAGGAGAGAGTCTCAAGTCATGGCATTGGAGCATGGGAAAGAGGCATCAAAGCAGATTTCTCCCAGTTTATATACAAGCCAGAATATTTACCGAATTTATTTATAGTAGGGATCACTCGTCAGGGTTTCCCCAGCTTTGTCCATAAATATCACCATATCGTCAGCATATAGGCCTATGGTGTCTGTCCGACCCGCTATTTCTATACCAGCAACATTAGGGGAAGATCTTATACGAACTGCCAGTGCCTCAATTGCAAGAGCAAAAAGGGCCGGGGAAAGGGGGACACCCTTGACGAGTTGCCCTATGTAATGAAAAGGGTTCAGATATGGAACTATTTACATTGAGCCGGGCCTTAGGCTTCATGTAAAATATACTGACCCATTTTTGGAATCTATCACCGTATCCATACCTCTGCTAACATGCACGGAGAAAAGGCCATTCAAGAGAGTCAAAGGCCTTGGCTGCATCAAGCGATGCCAATGCCCATTCATTGTCCGGCACCAGAGAGCTATATTAGACAACCAACTGGACTCGTCTAATATTTATGGAAGTGCTCTTACCAGGCATAAAGCCAGTTTGGTCAGAGTGTATGAGGTCTAATATGACTGAGTTCAACCTGTTTGCCAAAATTTTTGTAAAAATCTTGTAGTCCACATTTACTAATGATATGGGCAGGTAAGATCCACAATCTAAAAAGGGTCCTTCCCCTCCTTTTTAAGAACTATTATATTAGCCTCATAGAAGGATTCCGGCATGCATCCCCCCCCCTCCCAAATCCCACGAAACACCGTCAACAAAAGGGGCGCCAGTATCTCCCGATATTTCCTATACAGTTCGACATGAAATCCATCCGGTCCAGGGGCTTTCCCAGAGGCCATATCCTTCATGGCATCCTCTATCTCCTCCAGAGAAAACTCAGCATCCATAAAGGCCTGTTGGGAAGGACTTAGTGTGGTAAACTATATATCTGACAGAAAATTTAGACACCCCGGGCTATCAACATCAGTCTTAGAATTGTACAATGAACTATAATAATCATAAAAGCATTTCAGTATTTCCGCCATTGAAGAAACCAAAGTACCATCCGAGTTGCGAATCTGTAAGATTGTGTTAGTTGTATTATGTTGCCGCACTATGTAAGCCAAAAATTTGCTTGCCTGATTCCCCATCTCAAAATAAGATTGTCAGGCAAAAACAGGATTTTTGGGTTGCTTACCGTAAAATCTGTTTCTCGGAGCCTTCATTGGGGGACACAGCACCCTCCCATGTTCTACAACTCCTGTTCTTACATTGGTTGTTTGAAAACAGAACAAACAACTCAACTGTAACCAATCAACCAAAGAACAGGAGTTGTAGAACATGGGAGGGTGCTGTGTGCCCCAATGAAGGCTCCGAGAAACAGATTTTATGGTAAGCAACCCAAAAATCCTGTTTTCTCGTTCACCTTATTGGGGGACACAGAGACCATGGGACGGCCCAAAGCAGTCCCTGGGGTGGGAAACAAACTTCCATTAGGCCAGTGGACTTACCACCACTGCCTGCAGAATCCTTCTACCTAGGCTGGCGTCCGCCGAAGCGTAGGTGTGGACCCTGTAGAATTTCACAAATGTGTGAACCAAAGACCAGGTTGCAGCTTTGCAAAGCTGCAGCGCGGAGGCTATGTGGCGTACCGCCCAGGAAGCACCCACTGCCCGGGTAGAGTGCGCTCTGATCCCCGGAGGGGCCACTCGATGCTTAACCTGGTAGGCCTCCAAAATTGCCGATCTGATCCAGCGAGCAATAGTAGCTTTGGAAGCCGGGTGACCTTTCCGCGCCCCATCTGGAATAACGAAAAGAGAGTGTCTTTCGCAAGGAAGACGTCCTAGACAGATAGACTCTCATCGCCCTGACCAGATCCAGCTTGTTCAGGGACCGCTCCCGAGGGTGAGTTGGACTCGGACAGAAGGACGGCAGAACAATATCCTCATTGAGGTGAAAGGAGGACACCACCTTCGGAAGAAAAGAGAGCGGAGGCCGCAGAACTACCTTGTCCTGGTGAAGTACCAGGAAAGGAGAGCGGCAAGAAAGAGCCGCCAATTCCAACACGCGCCGGATGGAGGTGATGGCCACCAGAAAGGCAACCTTCCAGGAGAGAAGGGAAAGGGAGACTTCGCTGAGAGGTTCAAAGGGAGAACCTTGCAGAACCTCAAGAACCAGATTAAGATCCCATGGATCCACGGGCGCTCGATACGGAGGAGCCGTGTGAGCCACGTCCTGAAGAAAGGTTTTGACCTGAGGGCGGGAGGCCAAAGTCTTCTGAAATAAAATGGACAGCGCCAAAACTTGACCCTTCAAGGAACTGAGAGCAAGCCCCGCATCCAGCCCTGCCTGAAGAAATGCCAGAACGGAAGGGAGCGAAAAGCTCATAGGCGCGATGTTATTGGCCTCACACCAAGTGAAATAGGCCTTCCAAGTACGGTAGTAAATTTTGGAAGATGATGGCTTCCTGGCTCGGATCATGGTATGAATTACTCGACCGGAGAATCCTGCTCGTTTCAAAACCTCGGTCTGAACAGCCACGCCGTTAAATTGAGTGGCCGAGAATTGGGGTGGCAAATCGGACCTTGAGACAGCAGATCTGCCCTGTCTGGAAGCTTCCAGGGGACGTCCGCGAGAAGGTTGACAATGTCTGCGAACCAAGACCTTCTGGGCCAATTCGGGGCAATGAGAATGACTGGAATTCCTTCTGCTTTGATCTTCTTCAACAGCTTGGGAAGAAGAGGCAGGGGAGGAAACAGGTAGGGGAGCTCGAACTGTGACCAAGGAATGGCCAGAGCGTCGGCGCCCACTGTGAGAGGATCTCGAGCTCTGGATACAAACTGCGGGACCTTCCTGTTGAGGCGAAAAGCTAGCAGATCTACGTCCGGGGTTCCCCAATGACGGCAGAGCTGAAGAAATACCTCTGGATGTAGGGACCACTCTCCTGCCGCAAGACCCTTGTGGCTGAGAAAGTCGGCGGCCCAGTTGTCTACGCCGAATGTGTACCGCGGAGATTGTCGGTGCCCACTGAAGGATCTTGGACACTTCTGCCAGGGCTGAGACACTCCGTGTCCCTCCTTGGCGGTTGACATATGCCACCGCTGTGGCATTGTCTGTCTGAATCCGGACAGGCAGGCCCTGAGGAGCCTCTCCCAGTGGACGAGAGCCAGATGGATCGCTCGTATCTCTAGGACGTTGATCGGCAGAGCAGATTCTTGAGTCGACCAACGACCCTGAACAGTGTGATTGCGGAACACTGCACCCCAGCCGAGGAGGCTGGCATCCGTTGTTACAATCTGCCAGTGAACAGGAAGAAAAGACCCCCCAAGCGGATGAGAGGTGACGTCAACCACCAGTTGAGTGACCGCTTGATCCGGCATGAAAGACAAACAGGGCGATCCAGGGACAGAGCCGACCTGTTCCACCTCGACAGAATGGCGTGTTGGAGAGGTCTGGCATGAAATTGGGCAAAGGTAACTGCCTCTATCGCCGCCACCATCTTTCCCAGGACCCTCATAGCTGTTCGGAGGGACGGAAATCGTGTGGTCTGCAGCGATCGTACAGCCTGCTGCAGGGAGAGAATCTTCTCTTGTGGGAGAAAGACCCTTGACCGACGAGTGTAGAACAGTAGGCCCAGAAACACAAGACGTTGAGTAGGGACCAGACAGGACTTTTTCCTGTTGACGATCCACCCGAAATCGGAAAGAGTGTCCAGGACGATAGTCAAACTTAGGCGTGCCTGTTGGAAAGAGGGAGTTTTGATCAGAATATCGTCGAGGTACGGAAAAAGAACGAGACCTCTGATCCTCAACAAGGCCATCAACGCAGCCATGATCTTCGTGAAGACTCTGGGAGCGGTGGTGAGACCGAGGGGCAGCGCGACAAACTGGTAATGTTCCTGGCGAAGCGCAAAACGCAGGAACTTCTGATGTCCGGAGAATATGGGAACATGTAGATAGGCATCTTGGATGTCTATCGAACACATGAATTCCTGCTCCTCCATGGAAGCGATTACCGAACGAACCGACTCCATCCGGAAGTGGCGAAGACGAACTCTCTTGTTGAGCAGCTTGAGATCCAAGATGGGTCGGACCGCCCCGTCTTTTTTCGGCACGACAAACAGGTTTGAATAAAACCCTGTAAACCGCTCCGATTCGGGAACGGGCACAATCACCCCGGAACTGAGGAGAGAGTGGATGGCCATAAAGAACCCCGGGATCAAAGCTGGATCTTTTGAAGGACGGGATTCGAAGAAACGATCCCGTGGAAGAGAGACGAACACTATCTTGTATCCTGACGATACAACCTCCCTGACCCAAGCGTCCTCTACTGAGGCCAGCCAGACGTCCTTGAAGAACAAGAGTCGACCTCCCAATTGGAAGGGATCCTCGGGAGTCCGAGGATAGTCATGCTGATGTGGGCCGTCCAGATCCGGATCTGGATGGTCTGCCCTGCGAAGAGTGGGAGCGCCAGGAGGGAGTGGGTCTGAAGGAAACTTTCTTCCTATCTTGGCGTGCCTGCGGTCTTTGTTGGTTGAAGAAGGTCTCCGCCGTATTGAAACGGCGGTAAGCCCGAAAGGGTCGAAACTGACACCTCAGTGGGGGTCTGCGAGGCTTTGACTGAGGCAGGAGAGAACTCATGCCTCCGGTGGCGTCCTTAATAATTTGGTCCAATTGGAATCCAAAAAGGCGCCCTCCCTGAAAAGGCAGATTAGTAAGAGACTTTTTAGAAGACAGGTCCGCCTGCCAGGCCTTGAGCCAAATTGTACGTTGGATTGCCACAACGTTACTTGACACCTGAACTGCGCAGGATGCGGCATCCAAAGAAGCAGAAAGCAGATAATCCCCTGCATGGGAAATCTGATTGGCAAGATCGGCCAATCGATCTGGTTGTGCTTTCTCTAGGATGCCCTGACGAAGATGCTCTGCCCAAGTGGCTATGGCTTTTGCTGCCCAAGATGAAGCAAAAATTGGGCATACCGCCGTCGAAGCCGCTTCGAAGGCAGACTTCGCTAGGGATTCTATGATCCTATCATTAGAATCCTTAAGAGACGCCACGCCTGAAAGCGGGAGAACCGTGTTATTAGAAAGCCTGGACAGGGGCGGATCGGCCGAGGGAGAGGCAGACCAGTTGTCCGTGAGCTGTTTAGCAAACGGGTACAGAACGCCGAGACGCTTCCCTCGTTGAAAGCGTCTGGTCGGATCCCCTCTTTCCCTGGTAAAAATCTTTCCCAAACTCGGAATGTAAAGGGAATACCCTGGAGGGTGTTTCCTCCCGTCTGAACGAAACCTCCTGATCTGAGGATCTCGCAGGGGGGGGGGGGGGGGGTCAGCAATGTCGAAGGTCTGATGGATTGCTGCAATGAGGTTCTGCACAGTAACCCTCATGTTTGCATCCTGGTCCGAATCCAGCTCTAAGATCCCCTCAGATGACCTGTCCGAGAGCGCTTCACCTGACTCGGGAGAGGAGGCCCGGGAGGGAGGCTGCCGAGAAGGACTATGTGGTGACATGGGGCGAGGAGAGGATTCCGGCTGGAGATCCTGCCTGGGTCTTTTGCGACTAACGCTGGCCGACTCAGATGGAACCTCTTGAGGCCTGCTGGACCCTGTAGAGGTGTCCAGGGGCAACATATCCAGGACGGCTACTAGGGACTGAGACACCCTGGTGAGGTCTGCCACTGACTGTGATAGAGACGAGGCCCAGCCAGGCATGGGGGGTTCACTCTCGCCTGGGGCCCTAGATGGCTCCTGGGCGGCGTCAGGTTGAATAGGATTGCTACAATCCAGGCAGAGGGAAGTGGACTGACCTGAGGGAAGTTTGCGATTGCAAGAAGAGCATGCAAAGAACTTGACGAGAGTGCAGGAGGGAGCCGCAGGGCGGTTACGGTCAGATTTGGAGTTAGACATAGTGAAACCTGAGGTAGTGCCGGAAGGTTGGGGGACAGGGTGCAGAGAAGGGTGTCAGCCTGCAGATGCAGAGCTACTCACGGTCCGGTGACCCCAGAGAAGAAGGTATCCACCTCTCTGCAGCTGCAGGTCAGAGCGATATCCAGCTGACAGGCCCAGGGAGCGATATCTGGCTGCCAGGGGAGTCCGGCTGTGCGGCTGCAAGATGGCGACCGCCTGAGAGGAATCAGGGAAAAACGCGCTCCCAGGGGAAGGAGGGCGGAGCTAACCGGCTGCTAAATCCGGCACCGCCCCTGGCCAGGAACAGGCTGAGAAGAGCGGCGGGAGGGCCTGGAACGGGCGGGAGAGAAGCCCGCTTAGTAGAAAGGGGCGGGGGGCGTGGCTGCGATACAGGAGTAGGCCCGAACTGAAGCCGGAGCCTAAATTAATCGCGGCGGCCGCCTGTCAGCACAGGGGCGGCGCGGAGGAACCGCAACATGAGCGCTGCTGGGGAAAAGACCCCTGTCCGGGATAGGGACAGCGGCTGACCACAAAAAAGGCTGCCTGGAGGCGCGGGACGGCCACGGAGACCCGCAGTGCTACCGCATCCTAGCTCCAAGGGAATCTCTCCCGACCAAGTCCAGAGACGAGTGGGGATCTAATATTCACCCTGTCCCGGGCCCGAACCCTGAAAATAAAGGTACCATCTGATTGAAGCTTGTCTGCGTCTCATCCGACCGACAGGCGAGTGGGTGGGAGACGGACGACCAAGACTCTCAGAAAAGCCGACACGTATACATGTTGGCGTCCGTCCGGAAGGCTGCTGGTCCTGGTGCAGAGAGCTGCGAGGATACGGGGCGGCAGTACGCGCCGTACTCGCAGCCTCTTCGTGGGACTACAGAGGTGACTATTCACCCTGTATCCCTCCGGAGAAACCTGAAAAGGAACGACGCACATCGAGGTAGATATGGGTCTAATGAAAGACCCGTGTCCACCTCCTACTGACACTAAGCTAATCTGAGGAATTCCCTGCCGGTCGGTGGGGTGTACACTGCGGAGGAGGAGCTAACCTTTTTTTGTGCATAGTGTCAGCAGCATACACCCATGGTCTCTGTGTCCCCCAATAAGGCGAACGAGAAAAATAGTTTACGCTTAGTTTTAGTGTCAATATGTTGAGTATATAACCTTTGAGCAGTCAACCACTCCACCCTATTACTATTAGTTTGATCAGATATGTAGGCTGTCTCCGAATCTTTCAGACATCGCTCCATCTCGCCATCCTCCTCCAATGTCACTCATTTAATGTAAGAGATCGTAGAGGATAAACAACCCCTCAGATAAGCCTTAAGAGCATCCCAAAATAAATTAATATTTCGTGGTTCAGGGTGGGACGAGACGAAGCAACGTAACTGATCTATCGGGCGATTTTATCAACTTCAGCCAAAAAGGGTTCAATTTCCACGTTATCCTATTGTTCAATGGTCCATAATTAAGTTTAAGAATAACCGGACTATGGTCTGAAATCCCCCTACTGCCATGTTCAATATCATCCACCCATATCGCCAGGCTGCTGGAACCAAAAATGTAATCTATACGAGACAGGGAGCGTTTAGTGGAAGAATGGCAAGTATACTCCCTCATCTCAGGATGGCGTGTTCTCCATAGATCCAGCCACCCGGTACCCGCCATGAATTGTGACAGCTGGGATGTAACCAGGGGGGGGGGGGGGGGGGGGGGTCGTCCCACTCTGCACTCCATCACAATCTCAATTTATCAAGATGATTATTCGTGACCAAATTAAAATCTCCAATACAAATGCCGTGTGCATCTGGATAATTCAGGGCGAAACTCAATGCCTTCTGGATAATTGACATACTGGCCGGGGGGGGGGGTTGTAGATACACAGAATTACGTATTTCTTAGAGATGATCAGCGCATGAACCCATTCCCGCCTATCCGGATATGTTGCACAGTGGAGCCCGAGCAGAATGCAGAGATAACACCTAGAAAACAAAGTTGGCATCGGCTGCGGAATTTACCTAAGTAACTATGAAAACTAAAACCTTTGAAAAAGAAAAAACAGAACAAGAACCTAGGAATATAGGAGCACAGTCTCACGCCCCCATCAAAAAATAAGCAAGGGGATACCATCACTGAGCACAGCGTCCGGTATTGTTGTTAACTGGGTACTCGCCGAGAGAGCTCCAATTAGACCTTTGAAAAGATCCGAATTAACAGCCGTCACATTAGGATTCCTTTGCAGGGGATCCCCCATGGGACCGCAGCCAGTCGCCTCCACTGGATCCGTGAAGAACACGGAGGTACCTCCGTGAACAACCCGAAGCCGGGCCGGATAGATCATTGAGTACACAATGTTTCTTTCCCTGAGCAGTTTCTTGACCTCGATGAATTGTGCCCGCTGCTTCTGCAGTTCCATGGATAAGTCCGGAAAGATGGAGATCACAGCACTATTAAACTTGATGGGACTTTTTAGTCATGCAAGACGGAGAATGGTATCTCTGTCCTTACAATTGAGGAGGCGTGCCAGGAAAGGCCGAGGCGGGGCCACTGGAGGCAGGGGTTTTGTAGGGACCCTATGAGCTCTTTCAATAGCGAACACTGAAGAGAATTCATCTCCCAGGGAGGCCTTAAGCCAGTCTTCCAGAAACTGCTCAGGATGCTGACCTTCCGAGTGCTCAGGCAGACCAATGATGCGGATATTATTCCGACGCATTCTGTTTTCCAAGTCGTCCGCCTTCTGCTTCCAAGCATTCATAGAGCCCACCACTTTCGTTAATTTGGCCTCCATAGGTGTAATAGTATCCTCTACCCTGGACACCCTCGTCTCCACCTCCGTAATGCGTCCCTTCATGGCCTGCATATCTTGACGGAGTCTCCCAACCTCCGTGTAAACATCCTCAATTTTCTCAGTTAGGGATGTCCTGGTTAGGGAGATAGCCTGCATCAATTGCTCAGACGCCTGTTTAAGGGTCAATTCCTCCTGCTCCGTCTCCTCCTCACCCCCAGAAGGACAATTTTTACGTTGAACTTGAGAGGAAGGATTTCTATAAGGTCGTGCACTTTCAGAAGGATCGGATCTTGCAAACTTTTTAAGTTTTTCCGCTACTCCTGACCCCTTAAAACGACTCATGGTTAGCTGCAGTGTGATCCAGTGAGATAGCTAGGAGGTGTATGTTTCAGATATTTCCCACCACAGATGGCGAACACAGCAGGGCTATTAATAGATGATTATAGCTCAGGCCACAGAAAAGAGGCCACGTGAAATTGTGAGGACAGTGACCAGCACTATGACAATAAAGTTCCTTGCGGCCAGGGGAGGGAGAGGGGTCCCCACAGAAACAGCAGCTGGTGTTCAGAGCCTCTCACAGTAATGGCGCCAGCCGGTGCAGTGATTAATTAATGGAGGGGAAAGAGCACGCAGGGCCCAATCTTTCAAGGCACTCACCGCGTGTCCCCTCTAGTCTGCAAGCCGATATCTTCACTACCCGAGCAGCGGTGTGTGCCGACGCCGCAGCTCTCAGTGGCAGAGCCGCGCATCCAAGATGGCCGCCGCCTCGTGGAGCATCAGCCGCCCGCCCCGGTCTCCCCGGTCGTCTGCTCACAAAAGCTGCTCCACGTCCCCCTGCGGAGGTCCAGGGGGATCCTGATGTCAAGGGGGGTCCAGACAGTCCCAAATATATTGTGAAAAAAGGGTCCAGAGTCCAGGAT
Source organism: Dendrobates tinctorius (assembly GCF_039654945.1). NCBI lineage: Eukaryota > Metazoa > Chordata > Amphibia > Anura > Dendrobatidae > Dendrobates > Dendrobates tinctorius. Next base: position 18,433,033 of record NW_027361910.1, on the reverse strand, counting down.
AATGTAGGATTCTGAGGAGCTCTCCCATCAAGCGTCCTCTCTAGCTCGCTACATAGCCACGCCCCAGTACAAAACAAGCTTAATTAAAAGTGCGACCACATGTGCAAAAATTGTCCCAAATTTTTGGTGCAAACTCGTAAAATTAAAGAGAATTTGTCATTACTTTAGACCTATCTAAACTATTAATATCGGCATACAGGTTATTGATTGCTGAAAAGAGTCCTCCTGTATGTCACATATCAGATGCTGTGTTGCTGAGAAATCCTCTTATCGCTTTATATAAATTACCTCTTTCAGGTTACGGGGAGGATGGTGCCTGGAACATAACTCTGCCTCCAGAACTTGTTTTAAACATAAAGGGGAGTTACTAGTGTAATATGTAATGGCCGCTCTCTTTATCTCACTGCAGAGCTGTGTGTGATTATAACTGACACATCCGCAAGTTCCTCCCAGCTTCAACTTGCATCTCACAGGAAGACAGGGTTGCAATATTGTTACCATACTGCAGAGCTAGGAGAGAAGTAAAAAATGTGTTTGCAAGAAGAAAAATGTTATTTCTCCTGTTCTGTGTTTGTTACACATCTCACTGGTAACTCCCCATTCATGTAAAATAAGCTCTGGAGGCAGAGTTATCTTTCAAGCAACATGCTCTTCAGAGCCTGGAAGAGCTTATTTATATAAAGTGATAAAATTTCTCAACAACAACACATCTGATATGAGACACACAGGTATCATTTTTTGCAGGATTCTATAACCTGAATGCCCATATTAAGTTTAGATAGGTCAAGCTTGGTGACAGATTCCCTTTTAACAAAATTGTCTAAAGACTTGACAAATTTGTCATCCACTGCGGGCCTTTGATATAAATTTGGCTCATTGTAAGGGCTCATGCAGACTTCCAGGAAACTCGGTCCGAGCATGGATCACAATAATAGACTGTCCGTGGGTCTTCCGACCTGAACTCGACAGCCTATTAGACATAAATGAGGATTTCAAGTTTGAATATGGTAGACCCACGGTCAGTCTGTGCATTGCGAACCATGCTCGATCAGAATTCCACAGACATCTGCTTGAGCTCTAACAATGTTAAGTTAACTGTCAGAAATTTGGATCAGTAACTATGTCCCAGCGTGGACAAACAATTGAAACAGACTGACCTGGCTCTTTTTTTCTTTTTGTTCCAAGATCTTCTGTAGAGCTTTCTTCTGTTTTCGACTTAGAGGCTTTTTTGTGGGAGCAGTCGCAGTAATCTGTTTCTTTTTGGGTTTTTTGGAAGGTAACACTAGAGCGTTGCTCTCATCCACACCTTTCAGTTTATCAACTCCTGGAATATACAATTTTACCAGAAATAAATCTAGTTGTCATTTACACTGGTACAACCTCGGAGCATGGAAATAATGTCTCACCTTCTAATTCAATCTGCACATTTTGTATGGCTTCAGCCTTGTCCTCTGTGTACTGCACGTGTTGTCTCGCTTTCCAGTTATGCCCCTTTTTCTGTTTACCCATGCTGTTATTTCTGTAATAGGTCACAAGAAGAAGACAATAACATTTCATATACTGATCTTATGGAAAATAATGCAGGGCTGAACATAATGGTGGTTATACTGCTACCAGCTACTCAGCTCCACAGAGGAGATGATACCAAGAAATCAAAAAAATGAGACAGATCAACATATTTGCTACAGGGAAGCTCCTGACAAAAAAAAAAAACTTTTGCCCTGGGAATCTGTACCTACCAGCTATTGTGCTTGCAATGGTCGTTGCACAGAAAATGTAGTATTACAGTACAGTCACATAGGTAATATGCAGATACCTCAGAGGAATCCCCTATATCAGTCCACGACAGTCTATACTGCAGATCTGCAGCAAAATCCACAAGGGTGAAATACAGCTTTCTTCCCTCTGGCCATCTGATCAGCTCTCACCCAAATGATTAAACTTGTGACCCACTGGGGGGTCTTGCAGTGCTTTCACATTGTCAATGCCACTTCTGTTGGTCCAGTCGGGGCTTGAGTCCACTCCACCCATGCAAATTGGGAATAAGGCACATGCACCAACGGGCCATAGACTATAATGGTGATGACAGTCAACCTGTGCTCTGCCGTACATCATTTTTGGGCATATACACCTACAGCAGGCACCCAGACGTAGTAGGCTGCATCTGAGTGTCCACCTCCAGTAGACATATAAGCCCGAAAATGATGCACGACGGAGAACACGTTCGCTCTGCTGTCAGCATGATATGTATGTACCAACGGGGCCATAGACTAACAATCCCATTGAGGGTATGGCCAGAAGCCCCGATGGGACCCACGAATTTCGGCAATAGCCTTAGGCCAGGGTCAAACTTGCAAGAAATTTGCACGAGTCTTGCGTCTCAATCCCCGGCACTCGGGACCGGAGTGTGCAGCTGCACGTATTTCTATGCAGCTGAGCGCTCCGCTCCCGAGTATTGAGACACTTGTTTCTCGCAAGTGTGACCCCAGTCTTACCCAGAATCAGACCACTGGCCCTTAAGTTATTTAATAGCAGCCACCATTTACATTTCAGATATCAGAGGAGAAAACACGAGGGACAACATCTAGAAATGCTGTCTGCAACGGTCTCAGTTACTGTCTATGGGCAGTGACCCATATGAGACCCTGAGTGGGGGAAGAGAACCCACGCAGTCAGTCTGGTCATGGTGCCTCTCACTACAAGCGTCAGCCCCGGACACGCACGGACATACACGGGAAAGTCACACTCACGAGAAAACCCGAACACGGCGAAATCACTTTGAGCATGGGACACACATGGAGCAGAAGCCGGAAGAGGAAGTGACGTCGTGGTCCTTAGCGAGTGCTGCACTCCGGGAACTAGTGAGGACGCTGCTTAGGTTCCGGCCTCAGTAGTGGACGTGCTGGGAATGTGGCTCCGCCCTCAGTGTCTGTGCAGCCATGGGGTCCACACTGGCAGCGGCTCCTGTATACGGGGGAGGCCTTGTTACAGTCCGCTCGGTGGGCCGTGTGATGGAGCAGAAATGGCTGGGCCTACCGGACACATCAGCCGCCACTCAGGCTGTGCAGCTACAGATCGTTATAGCCGCGGCTCACGGCTACCTGTCGTGGTCACTGTGCAGCCTGGGGCTGTGTTCACACTGCGGCTTTCAACCGCAACATCCATGCGGCTTTCAACCGCAACATCCATGCGGCTTCCCCCAGACTCCAGCACAATCCCTTTACCATTCTGATGTTTCCTTCACCACAGGCTCAGTGTCAGTAATATGCGCCTGAGTGTTGTAAAATACATGTGGCCCTAGTCCACAGTTTCCAGTGCCCCTCACCACTAGCCCCAGCGCTGACTGGCCTGCAAGACTGTAACTTTCTGTCAGAACCTGCCAGCAGTATCGTCCCGAGTCCAGCCAGCCATATTGGCTCTGTCATACTGGTTACAATGACACCTCAGGTGAAGAAGAAATCGGGGCGATTCTGAACTCGGCGATACCAAATAGGTGTATATATTTTTTTATTGTTTTATTTTGAATGGGACAAAAGGAGGTGATTTGAACTTTTATATATTTTTTTCATTATTTTAAATATTTGTTAAAAACTTTTTTTTTACTTTTTCCATGCTTCAATAGTCTCCATAGGAGGCTGCGATCATCTGATCTCCTGTACTACACATAGTAGGGCTTTAAAAACTAATCACTTTTGTAATTCACGTCATAGTAAAATTCCCTGCAACTTCAGCTGCGCTTTGTGTAGCAAAAACGCTCATCCACTATGAGCAACGCACACGGGGCAGTGCTCATAGCAATTCGGCATTGATAACCACAGGGGTCTCTTGCAGGTCCCGGGTTGTCATGGCAATTTATCGGCACCCCGTGTTCATGTGACACAGGCACATCCGATTTGCTCGAGTTAAATGTCGCTGTCAGAAATTGACAGTTGCATTTAACATGTTAACAGCCGCTGGTGGATCATGAATACACCCACAACATGGCTGTTAGGGGCACTTGCCAGCTGATCAGATCAGCTGTCATGTGCCGGAAATGGTGCGGGCTCAGTAGCACAGCCCGCACCAAAGGGGGGAAGCAACCTACAGGTCATAAGAGGGTTAGATATACATGTAACATTTTTTATTGTTACATCACATCACTAGATATGTCCTTTTCAAGTTTTTTTTTTTTAAAGTACAGTAGTTAAATCATCAAGCTATAAAATAAAACAATATGTAGCTGTCTATAAATATCTCAAGGGCTGTCACATTGTAGAAGGATCAACTTTATTCTCATTTGCACAAGGAAAGGCTAGAAGCAATGGGATGAAACTAAATGGGAGGAGACACAGATTAGATATTAGAAAAACCTTTTTGACAGAGTGATCAATGAGTGGAACAAGCTGCCACGAGAAGTGGTGAGTTCTCCTTCAATGGAAGTCTTCAAACAGAGGCTGGACAGACATCTGACTGGGATGATTTAGCGAATCCTGCTTTGAGCAGGGGGTTGGACCAGATGGCCCAGGAGGTCCCTTCCAACTCTACCATTCTAACTAGTCTTAAACAATTAATAGTAAGTCTTTACACAGTCCTTTTATTACCAATTTGTCCCTTCTACTGGGTGAAATGTCATCTTGTCCACAATCTCTTACTAACAATGGGCATTCCCTTGTGTGAGTATGTACTGCTGTCATGGGGTTTGGGTTCACCTGAGTTAATATTTGATGTTTGTTCACTATTAAAACGTCTCATTTTCTTGGATAGGCAAAGGATGGGGATGACCAGAAGGTGCAGAAAAGTCGCTTCTACTTCATTGCCATAATCTTTGGAGAGTACATTATCCAGCAGTGCCGACCAGATTCACATAACCAGTTATATCATCCATTGCCAATCTTGTGCCATCTTCAATAACTTCATGGACGGCACTGTTTTTGCTGAATGAAAAAATCCTTGTTTGTATTTCTGTTACACTACGTGGAATGAAAGTGTGGTATGGCTGAATCCCTTTGATGGGTTCTGCTTCCCAAATCCAATGTTTTAACAAACTCTCTTCTTCTTCGTAGTCCTGGTTTGTACAGTACATGAAATGGATGTTAGAAATATTTTTCTCATTCCAGTTTGAAAAGTTGCATGGATGATAAGATTTGGTCTGAATATGGCCTCTGGAGGCTAGCCCGAGCTGTAAGACTTTTCATGGTGCCTCCTAGATCATCACATACACCTTTGCCATGGGCTGTGGCAACAAAAGTGCCATTCAGCTTCCACTCCAAAGTCTTTCTTCTGATGGCATACATTTATAAAGTTTTTCCTGTTTTTATACTGTGCAGAAGAGCCATCCGAGAAGTAGTAGACCTTGCTCAAACTTGGTAGGATGTCTGTTTTTATCACTGAAATCAATTTTTTTTGGAATAAATGAACAGCTATTTAATCGTGAAGTAAGCACTCAGATATCATAACTACACTTTTGCACTTTATTTCTCCATTCTCATTGTACTAGATCGCAAAAGGGTGCACAGTTGCTTGTTCATTGTTCCAGTGAAATGACTGTGCTTCATCCTGAACAACAAAGGAATAGTTCTCTGAAAAGTCTAAGCTTATTACTGCCTCATTCTGTTTGATGCTTTCTTTGAGGTGATTGTAGTAGTCAGACTGTTGGCGAGCTATAAATGAGTGTTTCTTAAGGACTATCAGCTGTTCACAAAAACATTCTACAAAAAGTTCTGCACTTTTAAAAACCGTCAAAAGTACAACGTCACTACTTCCCTTCCGAGCCCCGACGTGTGTCCATACAGTAGTTTTCTCCCACATATGGGGTGTCAGCGTACTCATGACAAACTGGACAACAACTTTTGGGGTCCAATTTCTCCTGTTACCCTTGGGAAAATAAAAAAAATTGGGGACTAATTGATCATGTTTGTGGAAAAAATACGATTTTTTTATTTTCATGCCCGGGCATTATAAACTTCTGTAAAGCCGTTGGGGGTTCAAAGTGCTCACAACACATTGAGATAAGTTCCTTAGGGGGTCTCGTTTCCAAAATGGGGTCATTTGTGGGGGTTTCCACTGTTTAGGTACATTAGGGGCTCTCCAAAGGCAACATGACACCTGCAGACCATTCCATCAAAGTCTGCATTCCAAAACGTCACTACTTCCCTTCCGAGCCCTGACGTGTGTCCATACAGTAGTTTTCTCCCACATATGGGGTGTCAGCTTACTCAGGACAAATTGGACAACTTTTGGGGTTCAATTTCTCCTGTTACCCTTGGGAAAATAAAAAAATTGGGGACTAATTGATCATGTTTGTGGAAAAAATAAGATTTTTTTATTTTCATGCCCTGGCATTATAAACTTCTGTGAAGCCCTTGGGGGTTCAAAGTGCTCACCTCACATCTAGATAAGTTTCTTAGGGGGTCTAGTTTTCAAAATGGGATCATTTGTGGGGAGTGTCCACTGTTTAGGTACATTAGGGGCTCTCCAAAGGCAACATGACACCCGCAGACCATTCCATCAATGTCTGCATTCCAAAACGTCACTACTTCCCTTCCGATCCCCGATGTGTTCCCATACAGTAGTTTTCTCCCACATATGGGGTATCAGCATACTCAGGACAAATTGGACAACAACTTTTGGGGTCCAATTTCTCCTGTTACCCTTGGGAAAATAAAAAAAATGGTGACTAAAAGATCATGTTTGTGGAAAAAATACGAATTTTTTATTTTCACGCCCGGGCGTTATAAACTTCTGTGAAGCACTGAGGGGGTTCAAAGTGCTCACCACACATCTAGATAAGTTCCTTGGGGGGTCTAGTTTACAAAATGGTGTCATCTGTGGGGAGTTTCCACTGTTTAGGTACATCAGGGGTTTTCCAATCGCGACATGGTGTCCGATCTCAATTCCAGCCAAAAACGTCAAATGGCGCTGCTTCCCTTCCGAGCTCTGCCATGCGCCCAAATAGTGGTTTACCCCCACATGTGGGGTATCAGCGTACTCAGGACAAATTGCACAATAACTTTTAGGGTGCTGTTACCCTTGGAAAAATAAGAATTGAGGGTGAAAAGATCATTTTTGTGGAAAAAATATGATTTTTTAATTGTGCGGCTTTATGTTATAAACTTCTGTGAAGCCCTTGGGGGTTCAAAGTTCTCACCACACATCTAGATAAGTTCCTTAGGGGGTCTAGTTTCCAAAATGGTGTCATTTGTGGGGGGTTTCCACTGTTTAGGTACATCAGGGGTTTTCCAATCGCGACATGGTGTCCGATCTCAATTCCAGCCAAAAACGTCAAATAGCGCTGCTTCCCTTCCGAGCTCTGCCATGCTCCCAAATAGTGGTTTACCCCCACATGTGGTGTATCAGCGTACTCAGGACAAAATGCACAATAACTTTTAGGGTGCTGTTACCCTTGGAAAAATAAGAATTGAAGGTGAAAAGATCATTTTTGTGGAAAAAATATGATTTTTTAATTGTACGGCTTTATATTATAAACTTCTGTGAAGCCCTTGGGGGTTTAAAGTTCTCACCACACATCTAGATAAGTTCCTTAGGGGGTCTAGTTTACAAAATGGTGTCATTTGTGGGGGGTTTCCACTGTTTTGGTACATCAGGGGTTTTCCAATTGCGACATGATGTCCGATCTCAATTCCAGCCAAAAACGTCAAATGGCGCTGCTTCCCTTCCGAGCTCTGCCATGCGCCCAAATAGTGGTTTACCCCCACATGTGGGGTATCAGCATACTCAGGACAAATTGCAAAATAACTTTTAGGGTCCTGTTACCCTTGGGAAAATAAAAATTGGGGTGAAAAGATCATTTTTGTGGAAAAAATATGATTTTTTAATTGTACCGCTGTACGTTATAAACTTCTGTAAAGCCCTTGTGGGTTCAAAGTTCTCACCACATATCTAGATAAGTTCCTTGGGGGGTCTAGTTTCCAAAATGGGGTCACTTGTAGGGGGTTTCCACTGTTTAGGTACATCAGGGACTCTCCAAACGTGACATGGCGTCCGATCTGAATTCCAGCCAATTTTGCATTGAAAAAGTCAAACGGCGCTCCTTCCATTCTGAGCTCTGCCATGCGCCGAAACAGTCGTTCCCCCCCACAAATCAGGTATCAGCGTACTCAGGACAAATTGCACAATAACTTTTGCAGTCCAATTTCTCCTGTTACCCTTGGTAAAATAAAAAAAATTGAACCTGAAGTATTTTTTTTGTGAAAAAAAGTTAGATGTTCATTTTTTTTAAATATTCAAAAAAATTCCTGTGACGCACCTAAAGGCTTAATAAACTTCTTGAATGTGGTTTTGAGCACCTTAAGGGGTGCAGTTTTTAGAATGGTGTCACTTTTGGGTATTTTCTATCATATAGACCCCTCAAAGTGGCTTCAAATGTGATGTGGTCCTAAAAATAAAATGGTGTTGTAAAAATGAGAAATCGCTGGTCAACTTTTAACCCTTATAACTTCCTAACAAAAAAAAATTTTGGTTCCAAAATTGTGCTGATGTAAAGTAAACATGTGGGAAATGTTAGTTATCAAGTTTTTTGTGTGCCGTATCTCTGTGATTTAAGGGCATAAAAATTCAAAGTTGGAAAATTGCGAAATTTTCAAAATTTTTGCCAAATTTCCGTTTTTTTCACAAATAAACGCAAGTTATTTGAATGAAATTTTACCACTAGCATGAAGTACAATATGTCACGAGAAAACATTGTCAGAATCACCGGGATCCATAGAAGCGTTCCAGAGTTATGACCTCATAAAGGTACAGTGGTCAGAATTGTAAAAATTGGCCCGGTCATGAACGTGCAAACCACCCTTGGGGGTGAAGGGGTTAAAGATATATTAATTAACATTTACTTTTGGGTTTTGGACTATCCCTTTAAGGATTATCAGCTGGTCAAAAAAAGTTCTACAAAGTCTTATGCACTTTTAGAAAAAGTTTCAAAAGTCCATCTGTCACCAGATATCCACTGTTTAAAAGTAATACTATCTACCATGGCCTGTTCAAAATTATGTAATATTTTTTCTTGGAGAGCCATTACTGGAGGACATTTTTTGCCAATATTTAGGTAACAGATTGAAGTCTTTTCCCGACACATTATTGGAGACACATACAGTCATATGTTAAAGTTTGGGCACCCCTATTAATGTTAACCTTTTTTCTTTATAACAATTTTGTTTTTTCCAACAGCTATTTCAGTTTCATATATCTAATAACTGATGGACTCAGTTATATTTCTGAATTCAAATGAGGTTTATTGTACTAACAGAAAATGTCAATCTGCATTTAAACAAAATTTGACCGGTGCAAAAGTATGGGCACCCTTATCATTTTCTTGATTTGAACACTCCTAACTACTTTTTACTGACTTCCTGAAGCACTAAATTGGTTTTGTAACCTCGTTGAGCTTTGAACTTCATAGCCAGGTGTATCAAATCATGAGAAAAGGTATTTAAGGTGGCCACTTGCAAGTAGTTCTCCTATTTGATTCTCCTATGAAGAGTGGCATCATGGGCTCCTCAAAACAACTCTTAAATGATCTGAAAACAAAGATTATTCAACATAGCTTTTCAGGGGAAGGATACAAAAAGTTGTCTCAGAGATTTAACCTGTTTGTTTCCACTGTGAGGAACATAGTAAGGAAATGGAAGAACACAGGTACAGTTCTTGTTAAGCCCAGAAGTGGCAGGCCAAGAAAAATATCAGAAAGGCAGAGAAGAAGAATGGTGAGAACAGTCAAGGACAATTCACAGACCACCTCCAAAGACCTGCAGCATCTTCTTGCTGCAGATGGTGTCACTGTGCATCGGTCAACAATACAGCGCACTTTGCACAAGGAGAAGCTGTATGGGAGAGTGATGCGAAAGAAGCTGTTTCTGCAAGCACGCCACAAACAGAGTCGCCTGAGGTATGCAAAAGCACATTTGGACAAGCCAGTTACATTTTGGAAGAAGGTCCTGTGGACTGATGAAACAAAGATTGAGTTGTTTGGTCATACAAAAAGGCGTTATGCATGGAGGCTAAAAAACACAGCATTCCAAGAAAAACACTTGCTACCCACAGTAAAATTTGGTGGAGGTTCCATCATGCTTTGGGGCTGTGTGGCCAATGCCGGCACCGGGAATCTTGTTAAAGTTGAGGGTCGCATGGATTCAACTCAGTATCAGCAGATTCTTGACAATAATGTGCAAGAATCAGTGACGAAGTTGAAGTTACGCAGGGGATGGATATTTCAGCAAGACAATGATCCAAAACACCGCTCCAAATCTACTCAGGCATTCATGCAGAGGAACAATTACAATGTTCTGGAATGGCCATCCCAGTCCCCAGACCTGAATATCATTGAACATCTGTGGGATGATTTGAAGCGGGCTGTCCATGCTCGGCGACCATCAAACTTAACCCCTTAGCGACAGAGCCAGTTTGCAGCTTATTGACCAGGCCAATTTTTACAATTCTGACCACTGTCCCTTTATGAGGTTATAACTCTGGAACGCTTTAATGGATCCCGCTGATTCTAAGACTGTTTTTTTGTGACATATTGTACTTCATGTTAGTGGTAAAATTTCTTCGATAAGTCTTGTGTTTATGAAAAAAACGGAAATATGGCGAAAACTTTGAAAATTTTGCAATTTTAAAAATTTAAATTTGTATGCCCTCAAATCAGAGAGATGTGTCACACAAATTTCTTAATAAATAACATTTCCCACATGTCTACTTTATATCAGCACAATTTTGGAAGCAAAATTTTTTTTTGTTAGGAAGTTATAAGGGTTAAAAGTTGACCAGCGATTTCTCATTTTTACAACAAAATTTACAAAACCATTTTTATTAGGGACCACATCATATTTAAAGTCATTTTGAGGGGTGTACATGACAGAAAATACCCAAAAGTGGCACCATTATAAACACTAGACCCCTCAAGGTGCTCAAAACCACATTCAAGAAGTTTATTAACCCTTTAAGTGCTTCACAGGAACTAAAGCAATGTGGAAGGAAAAAATTAACATTTAACTTTTTTTTGCAAAAAATTTACTTCAGAACCAATTTTTTTTATTTTCACAAGTGTTAAAAGAGAAAATCAACCACAAAATTTGTTGTACAATTTCTCCTGAATACGCTGATACCCTATATGTGGGGGTAAACTACTTTTTCAGCACATGGCAGAGCTCGCAAGGGATGGAGCGCCGTTTGACTTTTTCAACGCAGAATTGGCTGGAATTGAGATCGGATGCGTTCGGAGAGCCCTTAATGTGCCTAAACAGTTGAAACCTCCAACAAGTGACCCCATTTTGGAAACTAGACCCATTAAGGAACTTATCTAGATGTGTGGTGAGCACTTTGAACCCCCAAGGGCTTCACAGAAGTTTATAACGTAGAGCCGTGAAAATAAGAAATCTATTTTTTTCCACAAAAATGATCTTTTCGCCCCCAAATTTTTATTTTTACAAGGGTAACAGGAGAAATCATACCCATACAGTTGTTATGCGATTTGTCCTGAGTACGCCGATACCCCATATGTGGGGGTGAACCACTGTTTGGGCGCATGGGAGAGCTCGGAAGGGAAGGAGTGCCATTTTGGAATGCAGACTTTGATGGAATGGTCTGCGGGCATCATGTTGCGCTTGCAGAGCCCCTGATGTACCTAAACAGTGGAAACCCCCCACAAGTGACCCCATTTTGGAAACTAGACCCATTAAGGAACTTATCTAGATGTGTGGTGAGCACTTTGAACCTTCAAGTGCTTCACAGAAGTTTATAACGTAGAGCCGTGAAAATAAAAAATCCATTTTTTTTCCACAAAAATGATCTTTTCGCCCCCAAATTTTTATTTTTACAAGGGTAACAGGAGAAATCATACCCACACAGTTGTTATGCGATTTGTCCTGAGTACACCGATACCCCATATGTGGGGGGGAACCACTGTTTGGGCACATGGGAGAGCTCGGAAGGGAAGGAGTGCCATTTTGGAATGCAGACTTTGATGGAATGGTCTGCGGGCATCATGTTGCGCTTGCAGAGCCCCTGATGTACCTAAACAGTGGAAACCCCCCACAAGTGACCCCATTTTGGAAATTAGACCCCCTAAGGAACTTATCTAGATGTGTGGTGAGCACTTTGAACCCCCAAGCGCTTCACAAAAGTTTATAAACGCAGAGCCGTGAAAATAAAAAGTCTTTTTTTATTTCCACAAAAGTGATTTTTTAGACCCCAATTTTTAGACCCCCAAAGTTGGCAAATAGTGGAAACCCCTCAATTCTTGCTCCAACCCTAACCCCAACACACCCCTAACCCTAATACCAACCCTAACCCTAATTCTAGTTCGCCCTAACCCTAATTCTAACCCTAGTCGTGACCCGAGCCCTAACCCTAGCCCAGCCCTAGCACAACCCTAACCCTAGCCCAACCCTAATGGAAAACTGAAAAAAAAAATATTTTCTTTATTTCATTATATTGGCCTATATAAGGGAGTGATAAACGGGGGGGGGTTATGTACTATTTTTTTTTATTTTGATCACTATGATCGTTTATCATAGTGATCAAAATAATGAATGGAATCTGCCAGCCGGAGCCGGCAGATTCCCGGCGGGCGCACTGCGCATGCGCCCGCCATTTTCAAGATGGCGGCGCCCATCGGAGGATGCCGGCGGGACGTGGGACCACCGGGAGGAGACGGAGGGCCACGGAGCGGTACCGGGGGGGGGGATCGGGGACCCTATTTCTCCTCTGATGTGCGATCACATCAGAGGAGAGAAATTAAATGTAAAATCGCTGCTTTTTTTTTTTTGCGGTCGCCGTTATAGGGTTAATAACGGCGATCGCAAAAGCGGGGGTTGGTAAAAAACGACCAATTCATGTTCTCTGGGGTCTCGGCTACCCCTGGCAGCCGAGACCCCGGAGAAAATCCGACACTGGGGGGCGCTATTCACTTAAATCACAGCGCCGTGAATTAACGGCGCTGTGGTTTTAGTACCCTTAATTACCACCGTTAAAAGGCGTATCGGCGGTCGTTAAGGGGTTAACTGAACTGGAATTGTTTTGTAAACAGGAATGGTCACAAATACCTTCATCCAGGATCCAGGAACTCATTAATAGCTACAGGAAGCAACTAGAGGCTGTTATTTTTGCAAAAGGAGGATCTACGAAATATTATTGTCACTTTTATGTTGAGGTGCCCATACTTTTGCACCGGTGAAATTTTGTTTAAATGCAGATTGCACATTTTCTGTTAGTACAATAAACCTCATTTGAATCCAGAAATATAACTGAGTCCATCAGTTATTAGATATATGAAACTGAAATAGCTGTTGCAAAAACCAAAATTGTTATAAAGAAAAAAGGTTAACATTAATAGGGGTGCCCAAACTTTAACATATGACTGTACTTTGTAAGACTCACCAATCTGAATATCTTTCAGCTTCCCTCCTTCAATCATAAGCTTAGTGTTCTGGTGTGCTGTACATTACCACTACCACCAGCCAGGACAATTTCCGTAAGTCGCAGGGCAGCACATTTTAAAAATTTTATTTTGGCAGAATTTGAATAAAAAATAAAAAAAAATCATAGTTCTCTTTCAAATTGGTAAGAACCAGCTTCTTATGGACAGTTTTCTTACTGTTCACTTTCAGAGACACAGTCTTTCTAGCAATGTATAATTCGGCTCACTTCATAACTATTGTAGAAACCTTTTTCTGTGTCCACTATAGATTTATCTAATGATTTGCCTGGTTTAAGAGCAGGACAAGTTATTAAGCGTTTTTTTTTATTTGGAATATATAGACCCTACAATTTTAGACCACAGGCTGAACACATCTGAATTTGAGATTTTAAAATGAACTCGATCCATATAGTTATTTTTTTAAATATCATCCCTTTGAGTGTTGTATTGAGTGCCCTGATTCTTTCCTGTGTAAGAATGGGTGTAGGATAATTCCTATCTGTGAATTTCTGTGACTTTTCATCCAGAGGGGTGGGAAGTAGTTTCTAGACTGAGGCTATCCTGGAAATGCGTTGAAATTGAGAGCGGGGCAAACTATTTTTAGGTGTTCTGGGTTGGCCACTGGAATAGTGTAAAAGGTTATAGCAGTCGGTGGATTTTGTGTAGGGGTCTGTGGTAAGTTCACCAAGTCCGTCTTTTTGAACTACAGTGTCCAAAAATGGAATCTTTAGAGTGTCATATGCCAGTGTGAATTGTAATTCAGGGCAGATAGAATTGAGGTAATGATGAAAGTGGAATAGGGTATTGGCTGTGCCATTCCATATGGAGAATACATAATCAATGTAGCTTAGCCAATATCTAGAGTGATGTAGGAAAGAATCAGTATAAATGTACTCCTGTTCGAAGGAGTCCATATAGCAGTTGGCGTATGTGGAGGCTATGTTGGAACCCATAACTGGACCGCATATTTGGAGGAGGAATTGAGTTGAACCTACACCACTGTATCTAATGCACCAGACAGCTACCCAAACATACTATCAAGTATAGGTCAGTAACTCCCTCATACTTCCTGTATACTTTTTATCTTCTATTTTGTGGTTAACCCTATCCTTGAGGAATGCATGGACAGATTAGTGTATAGACTCTGTCATAGTCCCTATACCTGCAAGCTCATGTCTTTTGTTCTTTTTCTTTTTATTGATGGATATAAGATTGCATTCTATCTTGATGCCTACACCTAATTTTTTGGAATACAGATGACCTGTCTTGATTCTTTGAGGTGAACGACTCCATTATTCAGGCAGCCCCTGTCCTTTTAAAAGACATTCATCTTGGCAAGACCTTTGTCCCCTTTGCTAGAAGGAAGAAAAATAATTTCTGGGGACAAGTTCAAGTTTGCAGGTCATAAGGGCATACATAAGTCCACTGAGCTGATTGCTCACCACTTTTGGTAGCCTTCGATGGTCAAGGATGTTTGGGACTTCCTAACCGTTTGTGCACAAATCTTCCAGGGATAAGCCTGAGAGTCTCCTCCAGCCTCTGCTGGTTTCTTCTGCTCCCTGGCAATTTATCGCTATGAATTTCATTACAGATCTGCCCCTCTCCGAGGGAGGGTTGCAACACCATCTGGGTCGTTGTGGATCGGTTTCTAAACTGGCTTTTCTCTCTCTCTTCATTGGGTGACACAGGAAACCATGGGTGTATGCTGCTGCCACTAAGAGGTTGACACTATGCAAAAAATAAAAAACTGAAAAGTGGGGCGTGCAATATTATTCGGCCCCTTTAACTTAATACTTTGTTGCGCCACCTTTTGCTGCGATTACAGCTGCAAGTCGCTTGGGGTATGTCTCTATCAGTTTTGCACATTGAGAGACTGAAATTCTTGCCCATTCTTCCTTGGCAAACAGCTCGAGCTCAGTGAGGTTGTATGGAGATCGTTTATGAACAGTAGTTTTCAGCTCTTTCCACAGATTCTCGATTGGATTCAGGTCTGGACTTTGACTTGGCCATTCTAACACCTGGATACGTTTGTGAACCATTCCATTGTAGATTGCGCTTTATGTTTGGGATAATTGTCTTGTTGGAAGACAAATCTCCGTCCCAGTCTCAGGTCTTTTGCAGACTCCAACAGGTTTTCGTCAAGAATGGTCCTGCATTTGCCTCCATCCATCTTCCCATCAATTTTAACCATCTTCCCTGTCCCTGCTGAAGAAAAGCAGGCCCAAATCATAATTCTCAAAAACTCAAGATAAAAAGCGGACAGCACCGCTGTTACCGTATGACTTCAAATGATGTGCGGCATACAGAAGCCCAGCAGCTGGGAATCTCGGCCAGCCTTTCTTGCACTCCTTATGTCACTCCCCCGACTTGACATGTTCATGATATGTCAATAAATCAGTGAAACCTCGATCTCGATGAGTGCGACCTTTTCTCTTTGCACAAATCATAATTCTGCCACTACCATGTTTGACAGTGGGGATGGTGTGTTCAGTGTGATGAGCTGTGTTACTTTTACACCACACATATCGTTTGGTATTGTTGCCAAAAAGTTTTATTTTGGTTTCATCTGACCAGAGCACCTTTTTCCACGTTTGGTGTGTCTCCCAGGTGGCTTGTTGCAAACTTTAAACAACACTTTTTATGGATATCTTTGAGAAAAGGCTTTCTTCTTGCCACTCTTCCATAAAGGCCAGATTTGTGCAGTGTACTATGGACAGACTGTCCCACCTCAGCTGTAGATTTCTGCAGTTCATCCACAGTGATCATGGGCCTCTTGGCTGCATCTCTGATCAGAATTCTCCTTGTTTGAGATGAAAGTTTAGAGGGACAGCCGGGTTTGGTAGATTTGCAGTGGTATGATACTCCTTCCATTTCAATATGATCGCTTGCACAGTGCTCCTTGGGATGTTTAAAGTTTTGGAAATCATTTTGTATCCAAATCTGGCTTTAAACTTCTCCACAACAGTATCACGGACCTGCCTGTTGTTCTTTGGTCTTCGTGATGCTCTCTGTGCATCAAACAAAACCCTGAGACTATCACAGAGCAGGTGCATTTATACGGAGACTTGATTACACACAGGTGGATTATATTTATCATCAAAGACTGTAAGCTTGCGAGCAGGGCCCTCATTCCTTTTGGTTTCTGTTATGATTTATGTGATTATTGTTATGTTGTAATGTCTATTGTCTGTACAAGTCCCCTCTGAAATGTAAAGTGCTGCTGAATATGTCGGCGCTATAGAAATAAAATTATTTTCATTAGTCATTTAGGACAACATTGTATCATTCAGAGATCCACAATGAACTTCTGGAGTGAGTTTGCTGCACTGAAAGTAAAGGGGACGAATAATATTGCACTCACCACTTTTCAGTTTTTGAATTTCCACAAAAATTTTAAATAACCAATAAATTTCATTCAGCTTCACAATTGTGTCCCACTTGTTGATTCTTCACCCAAAATTTACATTTGTTATCTTTATGTTTGAAGCATGATATGTGGGAAAAGGTTGAAAAGTTCCAGGGGGCCGAATACTTTTGCAAAGCACTGTAGAAAGGCCCTCATCAAAAAAAATTTTTCAGGCTGACGGAGCGGTTACTAGTAACTGGTCAAAAAAGCTGGCAAAAAAGTGAGCAAATTGAAACTTTGTACTGATTTGAATAAGGTAATGGCTTGATAAGAAGTTGTCTAGTCTTATGCTGCAAATCTGCAGTCATTCTATGTGACTACAGACTTGAGAATCCTCACATCATGCATACTGCTCACTGTGAGCATTCTCCAATGCTGGCGCCAGAGTGGCAGGCGTGTGACCGCAAGTATGTGATTTGCATACTTACGGCCATATTCTGAATGGCTATCTGGCCCCGCTCTATACACTGGAATTGAGTGAGGCTGCGCACATTTATGAGTCACGTGACCACATGTATCCAAGTCACGTACTTGCAGTCACACAGGCACAGGAGAATGCTCACAATGAGCACAGATCCTCATCATTGCCGCTTCTCTGCACAGCCCCTTTTCATTGTTCCCTCTTCTCCACACAGCCCCTCATCACGATCATTCCCCCTTCTCTGCACAGCCTCTCATCATGATCATCATTCCCCCTTCTCCACACAGCCCCTCATCATGATCATCATTCCCCCTTCTCCACACAGCCCCTCATCATTCCCCCTTCTCCGCAAAGCCCCTCATAATTATCTTCCCCTCATTATTATCATCCTCCATTCTCTGCAAAGCCCCTCATCATGATCATCATTCCCCCTTCTCCGCACAGCCCCTCATCATTATCATCCTCCATTCTCCGCACAGCCCCTCATCATGATCATCATTCCCCCTTCTCCGCAAAGCCCCTCATCAATATCATCCCCTCATTATCATCCTCCATTCTCCGCACAGCCCCTCATCATGATCATTCCCCCTTCTCCACACAGCCCCTCATCATGATCATCATTCCCCCTTCTCCGCACAGCCCCTCATCATGATCATCATTCCCCCTTCTCCGCACAACCCCTCATCATCATTGCCCCTTCTCCGCAAAGCCCCTCATCATTTTCATCCTCCATTCTCCGCACAGCCCCTCATCATGATCATTCCCCCTTCTCCACACAGCCCCTCATCATTCCCCCTTCTCCGCAAAGCCCCTCATCATTATCATCCCCTCATTATCATCCTCCATTCTCCGCAAAGCCCCTCATCATTGTATTGTAAGGGTTCCAATGGATTGTGATGAATAAGAAAATGCTCACACAAGAATTGAATTTACTAAATTGATTTACTTAATAAGTGATAAGATTAAATAATAAACAATATAAAACTATAAATACATATGCATTAATCAGAAACAAGCATTATTCATACATTAAAATAGGGGGGGAAGCCAGCACTGCTTAAGGTTAGGACGCATAAATTGGAGTGCATATGCACATAATGTCTAGCTGTATTCAAAAATGAGATATTTAGCAAAAAAATTGATCAATTCAATTGAGCCACCCCGCCGCGCCAAGGCAATCTCATATGGGGGGTCCTACTCTATATATTTTTAATAAATGCTGTGCCATTACGGCCTCCTAAATACATTTAGAGCATGACCACATCAAGTGCAATCTGTACCTGAACATTACTGGATCGCTCCCATGAAGCCAGATGAAGCAAGTGCAGATGAAGGCCAGCCAGGTCTGAACACAGACATATCAGGAATGGCCTCCACACATTGCCTGACCAGCAAACATAGATGAAGGGCGATGTTGGTCCAGACACAGGTGCACAATTAAATAAAGCTTGGGGCAGGGTGGGGCTGCCGTGTGTGTGCACAGCAGCCTAATCCATCACAATGAACACAGAACAATTATGGCGGACATAACCAAGCGTGCACGGCAACAGTGGTGGTGAGCCACAAACCAACAAGAAAATAGGGGGGGAAGCCAGCACTGCTTAAGGTTAGGACGCATAAATTGGAGTGCATATGCACATAATGTCTAGCTGTATTCAAAAATGAGATATTTAGCAAAAAAATTGATCAATTCAATTGAGCCACCCCGCCGCGCCAAGGCAATCTCATATGGGGGGTATCTGCACCTGCTCCATCTGGCTGCACGGGAGTGATGCAGTTATGCTACAGGTATGGATTGCATTTGATATGGTCTTGCTTTTAAAACATTTAGGAGGCCGCAATGGCACAGTGAATAAATAAAAATGTAGAGTAGGACCCTCCATATGAGATTACCTTGGCGTGGCGGGGTGGCTCAATATATTGATCAATATTTTGCTAAATGTCTCATTTTGAATGCAGTAAGATATGTGCATATGCACCTCATGTTATGCGTTCTGACCACTGGCAGTGCTGGCTCTTCTTTTTTTTTGCAAATTGGTTTTGTGGCTGACCACCACTGTTGCCGTGCACGCTGGGTCATGTTTGCCATCTTTTCTGTGTTTATTGTGATTGATCTAGGCTGCTGTGCACACTCACGGCAGCCCCGCCCTGCCCCAGGCTTTATTTATTTTTGCATCCATGTCTGAGCCTGCATTGCCCTTCATCTGTGTTTGCTGGTCAGGCAGTGTGTGGAGGTCAAACCTGAGATGTCTGTGTTCAGACCTGGTTGGCCTTCATCTGCACCTGCTCCATCTGGCTGCACGGGAGTGATGCAGTTATGCTACAGGTATGGATTGCATTTGATATGGTCTTGCTTTTAAAACATTTAGGAGGCCGCAATGGCACAGTGAATAAATAAAAATGTAGAGTAGGACCCCCATATGAGATTGCCTTGGCGTGGCGGGGTGGCTCAATATATTGATCAATATTTTGCTAAATGTCTCATTTTGAATGCAGTAAGATATGTGCATATGCACCTCATGTTATGCGTTCTGACCACTGGCAGTGCTGGCTCTTCTCTTTTTTTTTGCAAATTGGTTTTGTGGCTGACCACCACTGTTGCCGTGCACGCTGGGTCATGTTTGCCATCTTTTCTGTGTTTATTGTGATTGATCTAGGCTGCTGTGCACACTCACGGCAGCCCCGCCCTGCCCCAGGCTTTATTTATTTTTGCATCCATGTCTGAGCCTGCATTGCCCTTCATCTGTGTTTGCTGGTCAGGCAGTGTGTGGAGGTCAAACCTGAGATGTCTGTGTTCAGACCTGGTTGGCCTTCATCTGCACCTGCTCCATCTGGCTGCACGGGAGTGATGCAGTTATGCTACAGGTATGGATTGCATTTGATATGGTCTTGCTTTTAAAATATTTAGGAGGCCGCAATGGCACAGTGAATAAATAAAAATGTAGAGTAGGACCCCCCATATGAGATTGCCTTGGCGTGGCGGGGTGGCTCAATATATTGATCAATATTTTGCTAAATGTCTCATTTTGAATGCAGTAAGATATGTGCATATGCACCTCATGTTATGCGTTCTGACCACTGGCAGTGCTGGCTCTTCTCTTTTTTTTTCATTATTCATACATTACTCAGATAAACGTCGACCAGTCATCCTCCATGAGCCAAGAGTGCCAGAGAACATGTGTCCTGGTTCTTTTAAAATGTCCAGCTAAAAGGTGTGTCGAGCCCCACCATGTGGGGAATGATGTCACAAGTCTATTGTCCATTGGCTATAAACACATCCCCTCAATACCTGTTTTAACCAGTATATAATACAAGAAGCTGGAGGAGGGGGCATCCTGTGTGCCACATAGCAAAAATACAGCAAGCTGGAGGAGGGGCTTTGGAGCACAAGATAACCTAATTATGGCAATGAAGGTCCTTTGTTGGTAGATAAGTGTAAGCCAGTTGTTTGCTCTGCTTGGACAATTTGATCATCTCATTGAAACAAGTTTCAATGACCTTCTTGGAAGGTTCAAAGAGCTGATTGAAACTATATCAATAGCTGGTATTAATTAATTGGAGTGTTGAAACCATTAAAAATAACTTGTACTATACATTCCACCCCTTGGTTTCAATCACTTTAATTAATTAACCTGCCACTAAACTATACCATTTTTCATTATTTGCATTGCTCATTTATATATATATTTTATTTATTTGCTACCAATAGAAAACCGCTTTGGTAAAAAATAACATCCTGGGCTTAAAACGGAAAAAATCAAAACAAAAACAACATTGGACCAACAGGTAATGAAATATCAAATGTCTGTAGAAATCTTCTTTCTTTGGATCTTCTTGACCGCAATTTTTAAATGGGTCTCTGTTGCAGGGAAAACACGGGGATTATTATGCCCTCATCACTTTGGGGTGACTTCACTACTTTCCCTGGTTAGCAAAAGAACAGACTCTAAAGAGCAGTCTGTCCCTGCCCTTCATGACATTAACCCCTCGTTTCTCCAAAGCAATGGGTGAGGGAAGTGCAGGTGTCCATGGCTGAGCATAAGAGTACCTTTCATCTTCTATTGCTGCAGCTGTTCAGGGCCTCACTTTATATGCCATTTGCATCAGCTGGCAGTCATGAGGATTCACCCTGGTTGACGGTTCAGCATCATCTGGGCTCAGTCTCAGCGCTCAATTGGACATCTTCAGTCTACACACAAGACACAGCCTGCACTGAGGGAAAGTGAAGTTCACAATCATACTTGAAAGTTCCAAAGTCTTGGCAGAGCTAACTCAGTCCAAAGCAACAGTCCAAAATAACTCAGTCCTGGTGGCTTGTTTTCCACCCCTTGATCAAATGAATCAAACAAAATTACCGTAGGTTTGTTGGTCCAAATTAATTGTGCCCAGAATGACCTTTGAAATTTTCTACTGTAGCAAATATTTCTACTCTAGATAATAATACTACATAAAATATATATCATATGTGTATGGACTTATACACTGATCAAACACATCAAATTCATGTCAATCACATTTGCATAAGATTTTTACACACACTCTGGCTTAACCTATTGCACTCATTCAGTAAGCAGGAGAGATTCTCATTTACATATAGACAAGCACACACTTTGGGTACCCACACATTTGCATTGCATGACTCAGGTGTAGGTGAACAAAACTATATCAAGACATTAACAAACTAGCATTCATTGAAATCATTTAACATATATATTCTTCAAAACCCAATTTGCACGGGAGCTCCCAAAAAATGTTAAAACTCAAAAATAAGTCATAAAATATAATCTTATATTAGATGGACTCCTTTTTACTACTGCAGGAATGAACAATTTACTGTGCACTGTATTTACATGCTAATTAAATGGCCAAGGTTTCTTCTTTCACTCCTGCAAACAAACAAAAGGTTAATTACACACCCCACCCCCCAATCCAACATGTATGGACTGAAAAGAGGAAAAACTATTCCTTTAAAAACCAAGAATGAATTCAGAAAATGAGCTCATAAAAATATACCAAATAAAAACACCACGTGGATTTTTCTTTGGCTGTGAACCAATTTTAATCAAGGGATATCCATGACAAATACACAATGCACATACAGTGACAAAGACAAACACTTAGTACAAATAAGTCATCTATTTATCTTGTCAACCCCCCAGTATATTATCAGTCATCTAACTTTAGGTCAGTCTTAAATTCATTGTCTGTACTGCCACTCCCTCTTTGCCTTGTATGGTTCTCTCACAATGGCTCCCACATACAGAATCATCTTATATCTGCTGTGGTCTTTTGCCTTTTAAAACATCAAGGTCTATTACAAACCCTCAGGTGAGGAATGCACATTTGTGCATCACCAAGACCAAACCCAATTCATCATATATCAGCCAGCGCATACGTCACAGTATGCTCACAGGAGTATTTCTCTAAGAAACTCTAGAATGAAAATAAACATCATTAGACATCAAAAAATGGCAAAACTGTTCAAACAACAATTTTCAGGGATATTCAAAAACTTTTATAATTAGTCCATGAGGGAATCTTGGCAGGGGGTGTAGTATGCCATGGTATTGGAAGAGTGCAAGGGGCGGTTACAGTGGGGACTTTGCATGCCTCCATCAGGTGTCCCACCTCTATCTTTCCAACCCCCTATCTCATTTGTCGCCACCCTCTTGGGTCTGGCAAGTTGCAATTTACCTTTTCTCCTCAGATCTTGCCATCTCCTCAACAGGTCACTTGTAGAGATCCCATCTATCTCCTGGAAAGGAACTCCACTAGCTATCAGGTCACAAAACAACTCCTTCCTGCTCTTTCTAATTTGAGTATCATCCTCTTTTCTCCTTTCTTGATCTACTCTCTCTACTGTACTATTTTTTGATACTTTTGCTCTCTCTAGAGCAGATAGCTGGGAGATTAGATTGCATGCTGTGTAGACAGTAGTGGAATTTCCCATAAGTGCACTGAACATAGTGAATAATGGGGCTTTGTATGACGCTGGGGCACCTTCTATGAACTTATTCTTCATCAATACTGTCAATATTGCAGCATCTGGTCCCTTCCAATCCTCAACAACAGCAAAGTGATCATTCAGATCTGGCAAAGGATTGCGAGTTATGCCACCTATACCTGCAATTTCTCTCAATCTCTGAACTCCATCTGCAAGAGTCTCCCATCGTGTCTGTGGTAATAATTCCATGGGAGAGTCATACACTTGTGCCACAGAATCCCTCACCAAATGCAGCAAAGAGAAATTCTCTGCAGTGTCCCTTGCACGCCTCATTTTTAGACACACCATAGGATCAATACAAATACTACAAAGTCCTATTGCCTCAAGACGGTTCAAGATTATAGTATCGGCTCCCTGATCCCATAATCTGAGAATCCATGCTAACAAAGGTTCCCCTGCTTGCTGCCTGTACCTGGTAGCTAATTCTGATAATTCTCCTGCTGTATAATTCCTAGTAACTTGGGTCATTGAAGCTTCTGCTGCTGTAGCTGCGTTTCCTGCATCCATCCTATCTCCACTACGCTGTGTGACTTCTCTCCTAGTCTTAGTAGTCACAATCGGTCTGGCTTGCTTTTCTTCCCTATTTGTCTCGCTGTCAGAGCCTTCCCATTCTAGCAAATCTGACCATTTCTCACGTGCAATCATGGTGCTAATCTGTGCAGTACAAATATCTGACACTGGCCGCTGTCTCCTCCTGCGCCTATTCTTATTCACATTTTTCATTACATAAGCTTCAAAATTCCTTTGCATATTGTCATGCTGTTTCATTTGGTCTCTCAAGGCTGATTGCAAGCTAATCCTTTGCTCTATAGCTGTATGCAGCTCTAAATGCAAACTGTCTATCTCCTCCTGTAATCTTTGGGACACTTGCACAAAAATCCATCCAACGGCTGCTGCAGCTTTCTGCTCTTTTGCATCATACCTTGAGAGATCAAATTTTGCAGCCACTTCCTGGGGATTTGATAACTGCTGTCCCTCCATATACTTGTTACATTCCTGTGCCATTTCAGTCCATTTTCCTGGTAACACCCATTCTGGCAAAGATCTAACACTACTCTCAACTGCTTTCCTACTCTTAACAAACTTATTCAATTTTGCAAACATTTTTATTCAAAACAATCCCGCTTCTGACACCAATTTGTATTGTAAGGGTTCCAATGGATTGCGATGAATAAGAAAATGCTCATACAAGAATTGAATTTACTAAATTGATTTACTTAATAAGTGATAAGATTAAATAATAAACAATATAAAACTATAAATACATATGCATTAATCAGAAACAAGCATTATTCATACATTACATTACTCAGATAGACGTCGACCAGTCATCCTCCATGAGCCAAGAGTGCCAGAGAACATGTGTCCTGGTTCTTTTAAAATGTCCAGCTAAAAGGTGTGTCCAGCCCCACCATGTGGGGAATGATGTCACAAGTCTATTGTCCATTGGCTATAAACACATCCCCTCAATACCTGTTTTAACCAGTATATAATACAAGAAGCTGGAGGAGGGGGCATCCTGTGTGCCACATAGCAAAAATACAGCAAGCTGGAGGAGGGGCTTTGGAGCACAAGATAACCTAATTATGGCAATGAAGGTCCTTTGTTGGTAGATAAGTGTAAGCCAGTTGTTTGCTCTGCTTGGACAATTTGACCATCTCATTGAAACAAGTTTCAATGACCTTCTTGGAAGGTTCAAAGAGCTGATTGAAACTATATCAATAGCTGGTATTAATTAATTGGAGTGTTGAAACCATTAAAAATAACTTGTACTATACAATCATTATCATCATTCCCCCTCCGCACAGCCCCTCATCATCATTCCCCCTTCTCCGCACAGCCCCTCATCATTCCCCCTTCTCCGCACAGCCCTTCTTCATCATTGCCCCTTCTCCGCACAGCCCCTCATCATTCCCCCTTCTCCGCACAGCCCCTCATCATCATTGCCCCTTCTCCGCAAAGCCCCTCATCATTATCATCCTCCATTCTCCGCACAGCCCCTCATCATGATCATCATTCCCCCTTCTCCGCACAGCCCCTCACCATGATCATCATTGCCCCTTCTCCGCACAGCCCCTCATCATTGCCCCTTCTCCGCACAGCCCCTCATCATCATTGCCCCTTTTCCGCACAGCCCCTCATCATCATTCCCCCTTCTCCGCACAGCCCCTCATCATGATCATCATTGCCCCTTCTCCGCACAGCCCCTCATCATTGCCCCTTCTCCGCACAGCCCCTCATCATCATTGCCCCTTCTCTGCACAGCCCATCATTCCCCCTTCTCCGCACAGCCCCTCATCATGATCATCATTGCCCCTTCTCCGCACAGCCCCTCATCATTGCCCCTTCTCCGCACAGCCCCTCATCATTGCCCCTTCTCCGCACAGCCCCTCATCATCATTGCCCCTTCTCCGCACAGCCCCTCATCACTGCCCCTTCTCCGCACAGCCCCTCATCATCATTGCCCCTTCTCCGCACAGCCCCTCATCACTGCCCCTTCTCCGCACAGCCCCTCATCATCATTGCCCCTTCTCCGCACAGCCCCTCATCATGATCATCATTGCCCCTTCTCCGCACAGCCCCTCATCATCATTGCCCCTTCTCCGCACAGCCCCTCATCACTGCCCCTTCTCCGCACAGCCCCTCATCATCATTGCCCCTTCTCCGCACAGCCCCTCATCATGATCATCATTGCCCCTTCTCCGCACAGCCCCTCATCATCATTGCCCCTTCTCCGCACAGCCCCTCATCACTGCCCCTTCTCCGCACAGCCCCTCATCATTGCCCCTTCTCCGCACAGCCCCTCATCATCATTGCCCCTTCTCCGCACAGCCCCTCATCATCATTGCCCCTTCTCCGCACAGCCCCTCATCATCATTGCCCCTTCTCCGCACAGCCCCTCATCACTGCCCCTTCTCCGCACAGCCCCTCATCATTGCCCCTTCTCCGCACAGCCCCTCATCATCATTGCCCCTTCTCCGCACAGCCCCTCATCATTTCCACTTTTCCTCATAGCCCGTTATCATGACATTCCTCATGCAGCCCCACTGAAGTAACACCCCCACTTTCCTGTGACCCTTCTCCTAATAAGCAGCCCCATACAAGTAGCAGCGGGCATTTTCCTGTGCAGCCCTCCAACACTCAGTTCCCATATCATCCATCATCCAGGTTTCTCTGCCCCCAAAACACATCCTGCGCCCATTGACACTGTGTCCCACGGTGCGGCCCTCTCGGGGTCTCCTCTCCCGGAGCCTCAGCCCTCCGCTGCTTCCTGGTAATGGGTCCGCTCTGAGGAGGCCCCGCCCCTTCCCGTGACATCACCTCCTCACAGGAGCAGCTCCCTTCTAGCCGCTGCCCAGACGTCTTGTGCCGTCTGCTACTCTGCTGGCCATGGCTCTCCTGCGCTCCAAGCTGCTCTGGCTCCTCGCCCTGCTGCTGGTGGCGGCGGCGGTTACCAGGAACCGAGGCCACGAGAAGCAGAACAACTCCTTCCGCAAGGCGGCCACTGGCTTCTACCAGACCATGAGCAGCACGTTCGGCGAGGAGAACGTGAGAGCCGTGCAGAAGGTGAGCTGTGACTCCTGTGCCAGGAGATGGGGCAGCAGCAGGGTCACTCGGCCGGCCATCCTCTCCCATGCAGAATCCCCGCCATGGAGCCGCAGGGCTGACCACAGCAGAGGCCGCACACTGATGCAATGATGTGTAGTAAGTGCCAGCAGCCATTGTGCAGCCTCTGGGCACTTCCCCTATAAGTAACCCATATAGGGAGACCTGCACATACAGGAATGAAGGGTATGCTAAAAGGACTTCTCTTATCTCATAGTGAAAGTATATATGTCTGTAACAATAGTAAGGGATAACGGGGGAGAGAAGGCGGCACGCGAGCCGAAACGCGCGTAGGGGTCGTGGCACCGCAGGTCTGAGGTAATTCCCCCTCCATCGTTCCTCTACTTTGTGGTGATACCCACCAGTGGCTTTATTCAGCTGTACAATGGTACGATGCTTCTGATATGTGTATACCTTGTTTGGAGAGGGCAGAATGCATTAACTATTTATTCATTTACCTCTGACCTGTGGTTCCCCTATTGGTAGTCTTCACTGTCTTATTAACCCTTTCTAATGTTACAGGCATAAATATTTTTAATATAAGTTGTCTAATAAAAATCCTCTTAGCATATTGTTCGGTTCTTGTATGTGCAATTTTTTTTTCTCTATGTGGGTTATTTATTTCTTTGCGCCAAACTTCTTATATCTAATTCCCTGCATGGGCCCAGGTGCTTATAGCTGTTTCACGCTGTGCATTGTTGTCTATATCTGTTTATTCCCCTATGAAAAGTAAAGGTACTGTAACACTAAGTGATATCGCTAGCAATATCGCCATAACTTGTGACGTTATAGCAATATCGCTAGCGACATCGCTGTGTGTTATACTTACCTCCGACCGGCTCCCCCGCTGGTTATCGCTGATCGCGTGAGAACGTCCTGGACTGTTTCTCGTCGTCAGCTTCCTGTGGAGAGACGAACGACGCGTGGAGCCGGGCGGGAGGACGACAGGTAAGTAGCGACCCCAGACCCCTGCGATGTCGCTGGTGAGATCTGCCTGTGTGGCAGCTCACTAGTGACATCTTAGCGATGCACCAGCGATCCTGACCGCATCATATCGCTGGTCGGGATCGCTGAGTGTGACAGTACCTTAACATTCTAGTTCCAGTGTTGGCAATGGCACAGTAGATGAGGGCTTCAGGCAGGACCTTAGTGAACTGGAGCTGTTGTTTCTTAGACATGGCTATA